>NW_026851300.1:0-276818 GCF_030913485.1 Colletotrichum godetiae | reverse complement strand
CTGAACTCGACTCGGAGACGTAAGCCGAGAGCGCGACCCACGGATCACCGTTGCCAGGGCAAGCGGAAAGATCCCCCGGCGCACACGGCTTTCCTGCAGCTCTGCTGGGAGGCTCAGATAGATGTGGTCCTCGTCCAGGAACCCTGGACGGGCTGGAAGGACGGAAACGTGCAACTGAACACGCACCCGGGTTTCGACTCTTTCGTCCCGGTCGACTTCTGGGACAGCGAAGGAACCAGACCAAGAGTATTGACCTACACACGCAAAGGGATAGGGATGACGGTGGAGCAGCAGAGGCCTGTCCACACGAGAGACGTACTGTGGCTGGTGGTCGACAAAACGACGACTATCGTCAAGTGTACAGACAACCCCGCGACCCCCACAGCCGCACAACAGGGATACTGCTAGAATCAAACCCCCGGAGCGAGCTTTGATCGCGGGTGACTTCAACGCGCATCACTACTCTTGGGAGCCCGGGACGAGGAACGGGAACCGGGGAGATGACATCGCAGGCTGGGCAGACGGCCACAATCTCTCTCTTATCAGCGAAGTTGGGGTGGCAACCAGGATTGCGGACATGTCCTGGACCTGGCTTTCTCTAATATCCCTTTTGCGCACGCGCAGGTCAGCCCACAGCTACACCCGGGAGCTGACCACGAGGCCATCGTGGCCGTCATACCACTACTCAAACGCCCAGTGTCACAGGGAGAGGGCCACCCGCAGCCACGGCCACTGTCAGTGCCCGACTCGGCGCTGCCTCGGCTGAGAGACCTGATCGAAGGGGGCTAGCTGCGATGCCCAATCTGGGGGATCAACCTACTCCGGAAGACCTGGACGGGCAGGCAAGTCACATCGTCGAGCTCTTCTCCCGAGCCATTGAGGCGGTCGGCAAGAAGAGAGGAAAACATGGTAAAGGCGCGGCTTGGTGGACGGAGGAATGCGCAGAGGCCCACAGAGCATACCGTGCTGCCCGCAACCAACAAGCCTGGGAGACGGAGCAAGATGCGCACCTTTATCTAATGGAGAAACGAAAGGCGTTCCTGAGCACGGTGAGGAAGGCTAAGCGAGCATACTGGGCCGGAAAGATCGATGGAGTCGCTTCAGACCGGGACCTGTACCAGATCATGGGTTGGCGGAAGGCGAGCCTACTGACCAGAGCACCCCCATTGGTTGTGGACAACCAGACGATCGAGGATACTAACGAAAAGGCTCAAGCGCTTCGGGGAGCCCTTCTCGACAGGTTTAGTGCGGAAGATGACGCACCGGGTGACCCGTTTGACGTACCCGTCGTCCCGAGGCGAGCGATTACTTGGCAGGACAATGTTAGCGGAGAAGAAGTGAAGACGGCCACCTTAACAAAGACAACGACCCCTGGTGTGGACGGCATCACAACACGCCTCCTCCAGGCATGCTGGGATGTCATCTCGGAACCGGTCAGGCAGCTATTCCAGTCCTGTATGCGGGCCGGCCACTTTCCTCTGCCCTTCCGCAGAGCTGAGGTGGTCATGATCCAGAAGGCCGGCAGGGATGCCTCCAAGCCCGGGTCCTGGCGGCCGATCGCGCTCCTCTCGTGCCTGGGCAAGGGACTAGAGCGACTGATAGCCAGAAGGATGGCGTCCCTGGCGATTGTCGAGCGCATCATCAGTCCGCAACAGATCGGGGCTCTACAAGGCAGGTCAGCCGTCGATCTGACGACCTGCCTCACCACGACATCGAGATGGCCCTCCTAAAAGGACTCACGGCGACACTTCTGACTATGGACGTAAAAGGGGCGTTCGACTCCGTCCTTCGGAACCGGCTCGTCATTAGACTGCGTCAGCAGGGATGGCCACATGGCCTGACCAGACTGATCTTTAGCTTCTGCTGCAACCGCACCGCTAGAGTCCGACTGGAAGAAAGCACAACGGAGTACTTCCCGCTGTCATGCGGGCTGCCTCAGGGGTCACCACTATCTCCCATTGCCTTTCTGCTCTACATCGCAGAGATACTTGAAGACGACCCGAACGCGCGATTCGGGTACGCGGACGACATCGCCACTCTGGCCATCAGCCCCTCCCTGGAGAGCAACGTCGCAATACTCAACCGAAGCGCAGCCGGCATTCTCAGATGGGGCTTGGAGAACAAGGTCTCCTTTGACCCGAGCAAGTGCGAGGTCATCCACTTTACTAGGAAGCACGGCCAGCCAGCGGAGCTGCCAGAGGTCCGGGCGGGGGATTTGGTGGTCAAGGCCTCGACGAAACCTGTACGCTGGCTGGGTGTCTGGTTCGACAAGAGACTGTCCTTCCGGCACCATGTCGACGCAAAAGTAGCTGCAGCAAAGAGGGCAGCTCAACATCTGAGACAGCTTACGAACACAAAGAGGGGACTCCCAGCGGCCGCCGTGCGAAAAGCCGTCGTCTCCTGCGTACTGCCGATCGCGCTCTTCGGCGCCGAAACATGGTACGCAGGTATCACGAAGCCGGCTTCGAGACGCCAAGCGGAGACAGACACGAATCCGCCTCTCCAAGGAAGACCCGTCAACACAGGCCAAAAGGGGCTCGTGCAGAAGATCGACAGCGTCATTACAGCGGCAGCAAGGGCCGTTCTGCCTGTCTGGAGGACAACGCCAACCAGTAGCCTCCTCCGAGACGCCGGCTTACCGTCAGCCAAAGTCGCCTTAGAGGGCGTCCGCTTACGGGCCGCAGTCCGACTACAGAGGATTGATCGCCGACACCCGCTAGTCGCGCGGCTCTCCCAGCAGGGACAGCAACAGACGAGACTACAACGGACGGCTGAACTTCTGCCAAGATGCGGAAGACCAGCGTTCCTTCAATCACAGTACCTGCCAAGCTCACAGGATCAGATAGTAGTTCAATGCAAAGAAGAGGCTGCGAAAGCTTTCGAGCGCTGGCTAAAGACAGTACCGGAAAGCCATATGATCGTCTTCTCGGACGGCTCCAGGGCGACGAACGGAGCCGTGGGGTACGGCTTCGTCATCTACCGAGACTCCAAACGCATAGCACAAGGGTGCGGCCGACTCGGACTAGCAGAAGTGTTCGACGCCGAGGTCGAAGGGGCGCGAACCGGCCTCAGAAGGGCTCTGCTCACCAATCGCGGTCATCCAATCCACATATGTATCGACAACACCAGCGTTATACAAGGCATCCGCGGCAAGGCGCCGGACTCGTCACAAGACGCGTTCCTCGAAATCCAAGAAGCGGCCAGGATATTTGATATACGGACGCACTGGTCCCCGGGACACCAGGGCATCGAAGGAAACGAGGCCGCGGACCGGCTGGCCAAAGAAGGAACGACACTGCCGGCGCGGATGGGTCAAATGGCAACACTAGCGGGCATCAAGCGGCTTGCAAGGGAAAAATTACAAAGCCAGCACAGGAGATGGTGGTATAAAGAGCGAAGGCCGCGGTACGCGGACTTGGGGCTTGAGGCAGCTCTGTCCAGCCCTCCTGAACTGGCCTTGCCGCGGGCTACGTTACATCACCTGCTGGCGGCACGATCGGGTCACGGGGACTTCGAGCAATATCACCGACGTTTCAACCACGACGACGCTCTAATGATGTGCTCTTGTGGAGAGGCGAAAGACGTGGACCACCTGGTCTACTGTCGACTAACGCTGGCGAGGAGGCAACGGTGGCCGACCCTCCACTCTCGCAGTATGCCCGAGCCCATAGGCCCTATGGGATCTCTCGAGGCCTACTTCAAGAGATTAATCACCGACCCACGAGGCTTCGAGGCCTTTCTCCGCGTGACGGACTTCTTCCAGAAGATCTGTCTGCGGTAGCAGCATCCACACCTACGTAGATGTGAGTGCGGACTACAAAGAACCTCCCGATTCCAAGGGACGATTTGGGAAAGAATGAAACTGGGGCACCAGCGGGAACCGGGGACAGACAGAACGCGTAGTGGCCACAAGGCATGATTTGGAGGACGATGTAAAGAGACGACGTACTGTAGAGTAGGTAGCCTTGGCTCACGGCCCTCCACGCCATATACCCTTCGGGAGGTCTGCGGTAAGGGCTCTAGCCCGGCCGCCACGGCGTTAAATACAACAACAACAACAACAACTACTTGGCTCACAGCACGTCGTAATGTTAATTACCTTCTGTCGTCTGACTTCATGCTCAGAGAGAGACCTTCTGTTAATTTAGCCCTATAAGGAAAGGACCCTTTGATCGGAGCAAGGCATAACCATGATTGCGCTGATTCAATAGCCACTACCTGTAGAAGCCCTATTTGCCCAATCTGGCCGAAACTGAGAGAGCTTTGTGAACTCAAAATTCGCGAACCTTTACGGATTGGGCCACTCGAGACCGGGCTGTGTTCGAGGACCACGAATATGGTGAACCCTGCGCCTTTGGGGTCCATAAGTCTAGGTAGGTTGCGGCTAGTGCAAATCATCCATTACAGGTCACGAACCTGAAGGTCAACTGTGCTCCCAGTGGGTTTATTCATTTGAACCATCCGATCAGGAGAAGAGTTCTCGGTGTCATTCTTGCATGCTTTCCGTTCATCTAATTGACTTTTGCAGTACGATCGGTCGATGCCGAGCCCAGACTTTGAAAGGGAATCCCGACGGATTCGGCAACATCATATCGGGCAACACTCTCTGTCGGACTTAGTAGCTGAGAACGACTAGAACAAGATGTATATAAACCATGTCCTCCATGTGAGTACTAAATCTTTTGAGTACGCCATATACCCACCAACATTTCATCGCAGTCTTTATCAACTATCGAGCTCTCGTCTCACTTCACTCTTTTAACCGCCATATTTCACACTCTTTCCAAAATGCTTCTCAAGTCACTTGGACTCTTGTTCCTTGCGTCTGTGTAAGTGTTTTCACCTACCAGCACTAGTCTGTCCATAGCTAATCTAGTTATAATAAAGATCAGTCGCTGATCTACACTCTTACTGCGCCTGCCAGTTTGGCAGAGACAAGGATATTGACTTTGAGACTACCAAGAAGGTAGCCGAAGACCCTTGCAGCAACCCATTTACTTGGGGTGAGTCTCCCTTCATTCGCCACCTAGTACTTTGGCAACATACTGACAGCTAGCAGCACCCATCGTCTATCAGCCCCACCAAGCACTCACATGGGCTGCTACTGACAGAGTCAGGTGGCGTGGCTCATACGTAAGTCGCATCAGATCGTTTGAAGACTTGAACACATGTATTGACAGAACCGCTAGTTGCAATGCGCATCAGGAGAGAAGTGCATTGATGGTGATGACTTTGTCCGTCAGTGCCGCAAGTTCAACCCCAATGCTGATGGGGCTTGCGTTGAGTGCCCCGGCTGGCCATCGCAGAGTGGTAACGGGGAGATCATTTGCAACTAGGTTTTGGCCGCGATGGGATAGAATATGGGCTTGGCTATCGGATTTGTGTGTTCCTGGGTTGTTTGTTGATCGCCTGGTTCTAGTTAGAGGACTATCTACTCCACCAATTTCTAAGATGCTCCTCGAGATGACTATGTCGACCTGAAAGAAAGATAAAGTTCCTTATCATGCACGCTTGTCCGAGATCCGTAGAGTTTCAAAGACTTGAACCCATATTTGTTCAACCCATATTATTGGCATTAATGTGCTCGTTCTCTGTAAGTGGAATGGCCTTCTGGGTTGAACCTGCAGATCATGAAATTTGCAGATCAGCGGAGATGCTGTTAAGCTTAACTTAGCGCTCGGAAAAGGCAGCATTTCTCTGCACAACAGATCGGCATCCGTTCACCGAGCACGTTCATCTGGGCCACGTTGAGTCCATCATTCGTTGGGTGGGGCCGGCGGCACGTCTCGACTCGGGATCCCGGGAGTTTCCCGCGGCGAGGTTCCCCATCTTATCCCGCCGGCAACGTCTTGATTCATGACAGCACCGTGCCCCTTGGCGGCTGGCATTCAGATGTCAAGCCATTCTTAGTGCCCATAGATCCGTACAGACACAACAAGTCATCTCATTCTCATACGGAAACCTTGAAACTAATACGTGTAACTCGAAACTGTTCAGGGCAAGTCGTTAGGGGCCAAAGGACTCATCTTCTCTGCCAGATCTTCGAGATGTCGAAGACAACGAATCAGGGCCCTCACCGGTGGTTGACCTTGTGTCTCCCGCTGGCCGTTGCTGGAATTTGCGCCTATGTTTGGACTGGGCAGAATGCAGGTAGTCAATCCATCAAGTCGAAGTACAGCCGAGCAGTTTCGGTCACAGTCAATCAAGGCACCATTCTTGGCAGACTTGTGACCGATGGCACATTTCCAGAGCCGCTAGAGGGCTTCATGGGAATCCCATATGCACTTCCTCCAGTTGGACAACTGCGATTTAGGCATGCTGTCCCAGTGCCGTCTGGGAATGGAACACTCGAGGCATTTGAGCTTGGCCCAAGGTGAATCTGGACTCAGCCATCCGCGTGCTTTCAAAACTTACAAACATACAGATGTCCAGGAAAGCAGCTTGTTCCCTTTACAGATGACGAGTGGCTCGGCCCTGATTGGGAAAGCGAAGACTGTTTGACGATCAATGTGTATCGACCCAAGGGTCACACAGCCGCTGCCCAAAAGCTGCCCGTTGCTGTGATGATTCCCGGCGGAGCTTTCAACCGTGGTGCTGCACGGATGCATAATACCCCGTCCATGCTAGCATGGTCTGAAGAACCCTGGATTGGCGTGTCGATGCAATATCGAATCGGTGTTGCCGGTGGGATGAACAGTGCACTGACGATGAAAGAGGGCCTGCTGAACCTCGGACTCAAAGACATGTATGTGGCTTTGGAATGGGTTCAAAAGAATATCGCGGCTTTTGGTGGCGATTCTGATGATGTGACTATCATGGGGCTATCTGCCGCAGCGCACGGAGTATGCCTGAACTATTCTCGTAGTTGACTCATGCTAACATTCTTCAGATCGGACATCTCATCATGGACATCAACCAGAAGAATACTCTCTTCCACAAGGCCATCATGGACTCTGGAGGTCACACTGCTCGAGTCGTGCACCCGCCAATGTCTGAGCTGAATGAAGCACATTTCAAAGAGTTCCTTGAGCTCACAGGCTGCGGTAACAGGCCCGAGCATGAGATTCTGCCGTGTCTTCGGGCGCTGCCATCTTCGACGATCATCGATTCAGGTCAAAAGATCTACGAGCAATCTAACCCTTCTGTACGGTGGGCCTGGCAACCAGTCCTAGACGGAGATATCATCTCGAGACGTCCCATCGATGCATGGAAGTCAGGAAGATGGAACAAAATCCCCATCTTCACAGGATCTGCTCACAATGAAGGAGCAATGTACGTCCCTAAGACGGCATCGACCTCCGAGGACTTCGAGCGCTTCTTCCGCACACTCTTGCCCCAACTTTCCGAGAAGAGTATAGCAGAGTTGAATAAGCTCTACTCAGACCCTTCCAAAAACGCGGACTCCGAGTACGTCGAGACTCGAACACTTGATATCGGACCGCAGTACAAGCGCTCTGAGGCTGCTTACGGTCACTATGCATACACATGTCCCGTTCGTCAGACCGCAATCTGGGGAAGCAAGTCGCCAAGTGACCCTCCCGTGTATCTTTACCACTGGGCCCTGAACAAGACCGCCCTATACGGTGCCAATCACGGCGATCAGATGCGTTACCAGACTTACAATGCCGAGGTCAGGTCGATTTCACCGAAGCAGGATGAGATCGCCGGCTATATGCATGCATACGCTACATCCTTCATTGTTCATGGCGACCCGAACAAGATCAAGGGCAAGTTTCAGGGTCGCCCTGAGTGGCTCCCTTTTTCAGGCCGGAAAGGCAAGGAAATGGGAAAGACAATGATTTTTGGCGAGGGCAACGACGAGCGTGCTGGCGGATCTGGATTGGGTACCTCAGCTGAATTTTCGGGCTATAAGTGGGCGGAGAAAGAGTGTAATTTCTGGTGGAAGCAGACGGATAACTTCGAAGACTGATGACAGCTGGGGTCTCTCAATCTTTAGTGTCATACTCGATATGGGATGCAATTTTGAACGCTTAGCGTGAGGTCAAGGAAATATTAGCTCAATCATTAGTCGTAGGCTTATCATCTATGATACAAGAAAACGTAAAATTGCTCATAAAGTAGCCATATCAAAACATATCCCAGAGATTAGGAAATAGCTCATCAATCATTGGAACATCCGAGGACATCATCAGCTGTTGAAACTCCGGGACCGTTGCCGAAGGGCTATCGGCAGTCTGCAAACGCTCAACAACCTCGGCGTACTGAGCCAAACAGAGGTCACCCAGATCCCATCCCGAGTTCTGTTGGTGAGATTGCAAGGAGTCGATCAAGTTCTTGGCCAGCTTTAAAGATGCGCTCTGAGCCAAGCCACCGGCGGTGTTCTCGGTTTCCAGGGCGCATCGCAAGAGGAACGTCATTGCCGATGTAAATGCGAACGCGCTGACTGGAAGCCAGAAATCAACAAGGTGAATCTCTTCCAGCTCCTGTACAAGGAGCACAATCTCCTCCGCGGCGCGGCGAACTTGGATGTATCGGTTCGTGAGTGCGTCACCGGGAACAGAGTCCTCCTGCTTCTCGATATCGAGCTCGATCCTCCTGCGGAGTAGCACGGTTGAGAGATAAGCTAGTCTCAGGTTCGCGGCGCCGGGGATATGCAGGTTGTTTCCGCGGGTAATAATTCGCCTGACGTCGTCGCTCAGGGAATCTTCCCACTGGCCGAGGCTCAGCTCTAAGTCAAGGGATGTCTGGCTGCTATCTTGGTCTCGGCCTTGGTTAAGGTCGTAGACGTGCTCCAGATACTTATCGAGAACCCCGGTCAAAGTGACCAAACCGATAAAGACCGAAGCGGCCGCGATTTGAGCTTCGCTTGCGTCTTTCCCGGTGAGATACTCTAGTGAGGGATCTGGAACATCGTACTGATAGCGCTTGATCTGAGGTGGCGTCCCGTAGGCTAGGCTCAACCTGCACGTCAGGTTAGTCATGTTCAAGGCTGTTATCGGGGGTCAACTCACCACTTGTCATGTACAACGAGTGCCCACCATATCTTCATCCGCAGACACTTCTCCGGCATGGAAATGTTCCAGTCTACGGGGTCTCTGTTGAGCCCCAGTGATTGAGCCAGTGACACAGCAGCGCCGAGCTGAATCTCGTTCATGATCATTGACGTGGTTGGTCTACCTCCCACATTGAGAATAATGGCAATAATGGTAGAAATTCCAGGCGAAATGTGGAGTTCAGAGAACAAGGTTTCTGTGGCTTGGTTCCAGATAAACCGAGAGTCTGGACAATATTGCGAGGGCAAATCTGGACTAGTTTTCCAGAAGATCATAGAGTGTGCATAGAGGACCGATAAGAGCGCCGGCGATATCCTGTCTCTTGCTGTGTTGAATTGGTGCTTGAATGAAACCTCATCCAGAAGCGGAAAACATATGTTGACCTTTTGGAAGTAACTGCGTAAGGACTGGTTAACAATGACTCTTGGTACCCACCCACACTCTTCCTGGCACAGCTTTATCATAGACATGATGATTCCTCTGGAGGTGGCAAGTAATCCACGGCCGAACTTACAGATCTATCAGTGTTGAAGTCCATGGCTCCAACATCTTTTCCACAATCTGGTATTTTTGCAACGGTGCTGTTTGTCTCGGTGACAGACCATAGGGGCGCTTCCGAACCGCCGTAAAGATGACAGGCTTCCGGATCCCACCCGCCATAGTAGGATGGGGCATCTGGCCCACCTGAGCTCCTGGTCTTGGCTTCACCACACGGATCATCCGTTCGTGGATGCTTGGCTCAGAACTCAAGTAGTCAGCCAAGACCTGGGTGTCGTTTGTGACAGCTGGGCCAATGATGTGCGAGTTGTCTTCGTCTTCAGGGCTGTCCAGCGCCAGCATCAAATGGGTATTGTGTGGATCAAGCACAACTTTGGGGCCCGAGCTAGACGTCGTGCTCGTTGGAGGAGAACAAGATGCCCGTATGGTGCTACTCTGGGTTACGGAAACATGCACCTTGGCTGATGCCAGAGGCTCTCGCCGACATGGCGTGTTAGACTGAGGGGTGCGATAGGATTTCTGGACTTTTCCGGGGTTGAGCGGTGCGCGGCCTGCACTGCGAGGAGATGGTGGGAACTCGCAGTCCGTGCCATAGACATGGCACATTTGACAGGTCGACGATGTGATTCCCTCTTGCTGCTGGCATCTTGACTTGCGCCGCCTGCACTGCAAACAGGCTGGTCGCAAATGGGACCTGTAAGGCCGGGGCGTAGGCTGATCTGTTCCTGTGGACATGGTTGCGTGCTTCGTGTTTGGCGTTCAGTTGTGGTTTGCAAAGTCCGTTCATCGGCAGACCGCACTCGGGGAAGTTGAGTGGGAGTCGTGTCTTTGATATTTCCCCGCGGAAAGGTCCACAACCATTATCATGGCTAAATTCCGATCAACTCACGCTAGCGTCTGATAAGTTGTTAGTCAACGCGCAAGCTGATAAGGCGGAGGTTCACCGAAATGTCTCCACTTAGTCTTCAACCGTCGATACACCCGCTTCGGCATCCAAATCTACTCTCCGGTCTTCATTGGTTTTCCGTCAATGGCAATGGCTGCACAGTGCCCACGGCAACTCCACTTCTTCATCAGGCCCCCATCTCAACGCGGGGAAGTTGCTCAAGACTCGGGACCCTTATCAGCAAATGGGTCTTGCTAGTGAGGAATACTAGGATATGACGCTGGCTTGGGCAGATAATATCGCCTGACATCTTATCTGTAGCCTATGTTGTCGGAAGCAGGCCGCCGCCCAGAGGCATGTTCAAGCAGTCGCTATCGGTTAAGCCCTTATCGAGTCGGGGGCAAGGTCTTGGGTTGATTGAGTGGAAGTAGACAAAGCCAACGCCGGAAATCTTTTACCTCTGATAATGACAATGAATAAGAGGAGACTCCCGACCTTGGGATTTGCCGATGCGGGAAAGTTCCGACCACTCGCAATTGTCCGAGTTCGCGACTCTCAGCAATTTCGCCTGACTCTGTAAAGCCTCATTTCATAACAGCAACCAGCGGTTGCTACATGTAACTCCTGTAAACTACCTAGTAGTTGTGCCCACATCGTTCATCCCGTGCTCGAACACAACAGCGACGACCCGCTCGCCCGCTTCCCCGGACTCCACAATGGCGGTTGAAGCTTCCGTCAACGTAGAGCAACCCAGGTCCAAGGATCTGGAGATTGCGGAGAAGCAGCCTTCTCGGCCGGGCAGCATCGAAGAGGACCTCAAGGCTGGCCAAGTTGAGCTTCTTGATGAGGCCGAGATCTTCTTGCAGCAGAATGGCCTTTCTCATGCGCATCTGCGAGAGCTTATGGAGGATGAACAGGCTCAGAAGAAGCTTGTTCGTCGGGTTAGTTCTCCGACACCCATTCCCCGGGAAAACGCAGCACATTTCCTGTCTCTACAGTGTTCCGGAATGCTGACGTACTTCCCATTTCTAGATCGATCTTACGTTGCTGCCCCTCCTCATGGGAACATATCTCCTCCAGTATATCGATAAGCAGGCTCTGAGTTATGGCGCAGTTTTTGACCTCTTTGAAACAACCAACACTTCCCAGAGCCAGTACTCGTGGCTGGCCAGCATCTTCTACTTCGCCTACCTACTTGCAGAATGGCCGGCAAGTTACCTTGCTCAACACTTCCCCACCGGCACCATTGTCAGCATCTTCGTCCTCTGCTGGGGAACTGTCCTCACCTGCACCGCTGCATCCCATAGCTTCGCCGGCCTTGCCGTCTGCCGCTTTCTCTTGGGTGCATTTGAGGCCGTCATCACGCCCTGCTTCATGATGATTGTTAGCATGTGGTATACCCGAGCGGAGGCGCCAATGCGTGCTGGATCGTTCTACTGCTTCAATGGATTCGGTTCCATGATCGGCGGTATTCTATTTTATGGTGTCGGCCAGGCGGATGGATGGGATGTGTGGAGAATCATCTTCATCATTTGTGGTGGTCTGACCATCGTATGGGGAATCATCCTGTTCTTCTACTTGCCAAACAACATCATGACGGCCAAGCGCTTCACCGTGGAAGAGAAAGCCCTCCTTATTGCTCGCAGCCAGAGCAACAAGACTGGTGTCTTCAGCAGCAAGATCAAGCCGGCTCAGATTAAGGAGGCTTTCAAGGACCTCCAAGTGTGGCTTCTTTTCTTCTACACCCTTCTCAACGAAATTGTCAACGGAGGCATCGCCAACTTTGGCAAACTCATTGTCAAGGGCTTCACAAAGGACGCTCTCTTAACGACTGCTTACGGCATTCCTTACGGCGCTTGGGTTGCTTTCTTCATCTTCACTGGTCCCTTTTGCGCCTCAAAGCTTAAAAATTTCCGGACCATTGTTATGATGACTTGGGTTCTGCCGACACTCATTGCGGTTTCCCTGTTCTTGAAGCTGGACCGTGGCAACAAAAACGGGCTACTAATGGCGTACTACATTGTAAGTGAGGAGCCTTGAATCTCAAAATGTTGCTTCTAACAAGTTTTTCAGAGTCCCTCCTTCGTCGGCGCTCTTGTCGTTGCCCTCCAAATGCCGGCTGCCAACGTTGCGGGTTACACCAAGCGTGTGACCTCAACTGCCTTCGTCTTCTTAGCGTACTGTGTGGGCAATATCATAGGCCCGCAAGCCTTCCTTGCGTCGGAAGCGCCCATCTACGGTACTGGCTGTAAGGTTATCATGGGCTGTACTGCCGGTCAAGTCGTGTTGGCTATCGCAATTCGGCTGTTGTTAATAAAAAGGAATAAACAGAGAGACGCAGAGGCGGAGGCTAGTGGTCAGAATGCCGAGGATGTGTCCGATGAAGTTCTCATGGACTTGACAGACTTTGAGAACAGGAGGTTCAGGTACTCTTATTAGTAAGATATGGAGAACGAAAGGAGATATAAGCTGTGTTTTTGGAACCACCGAAGGGCAAATGTGAAGCAGAAAGATGCCTTGCTCCCCAAATCTCAGACGGTGACCTAGCGCCTACTACAACTTGAACTTTCCCCTTCCATTGGTCGAGGTAACTGTGGTGAGCTAATTAACAAAGCCTTCGATGTGATGATTTCACTCGCACCAGACCGCAAGTTATATACTCTAGTTATTCTCCTTTATGACAGCCGTGAGTTAGCATGCTGGGACTGGGTGTATGTCAGTGCTCGGGACTCCCTCACTGTCGGGTGAAATCATTGCCCTTTTGCTTCCATTCAGGAACAGAAATCCGAAAAGAGGTGAAAGACATGATCTGTTTCCTACTCATGATACCGTGGGCAGAAAACCTTTTATGTCACGATGCCAAGGCATCGAGTACGTTTCATCCCACACAGCCCAAAGACTTACTGGTCGGATGAGGCTGTGCGTCCTTCAACTTATGCTCGGTTAGCCAAAGAGATTGCAAGTAGGCTAGTTCGTTCCTTATCCTAACACCGTTGATCGTTGTCCAGCCTTGGGGCGAATGACGAATGAGTCAGCCTCATCCGTGTCGGTGATACCGTCGACAGTGCATTCATCTGGTCTCATGCTAACTGAATCTTGGCACACAGTATACTGGTGTATGCTGCACAACCAATGCTCATTCTCCTCTTCACAAGATCGAAGAGTCATGTCTGTGGTCTAGCCCACTAGCGTAAGTAGGCAATTCGGCACAAACCTGCCAAGATGCTGTAAAATTGACAGCTTGGCGGCACCTAGCCCTACAAAAAGAGGCTGTCAGGATGTATCTCAACCAGGATTGGTTTATTTAGGTTTTGTTCTGTTCCTGAAGAAGACGTTTAGAGCTGCAATGTAACCCTCCGAAACTTCCGCTGGGTGGATCAACAGCTCCCTGTAATGGTTGCGCTTGGTTTTCTTCGGCGAAAACGAGTCGGCACCATAATTGCTGCGCAAGTCTATTATGACACTTCAGAACTTGCTTTCTCCCAAATTCGGTATGGCTGGGCATCTTAGATTGAAGTTTCTTATAATGGTGGCTTGGCCCACACCACCACTGCACTTATTCGTCCATCGCATTCTGTGCGTCAAGCCTTAGCCGCGCGCAGCCGTCAAACTCTCCACCATCGCCTCGATAAACTCACCTCATCCTTGTTGCGGTACTGAAAACGAGCCGTATGAGACTGACGAGTGCTTACGGAAATTGTGTTTCTAGTTCTCCAGTGATTTTGAAGTAATCGTCGTGTTGAGGTAATTTGAATCTGTGACGCCGTTGAGCAATTCGAGCAACAGAGACAAGCCTACTATACCTCCCCGAGAAGTCCGGCGAGCAGTCAAAAATTGCCAATTAAGTCTTACTTGAGTAGACGACGGCCTCGCCAAAAATGAACTCTCCTAATTGATAACCGAGACTGTGTTAACGTTCGCCGTCCTAGTAATGAACTTTAAGAGCGATTTAACAGAACGGATGAACTTGTCCAAACAGGGAGATGAGATTATCCGTGTGGCATTGGCTATACAAAATGCCGCTGAGATTCCAAACTATCTGAGGCGGAGTGCTTAAAACTCTCAATGTGTCTTATCTAAGCAATCGAATACTCAGAAGTCATAGCCAGGGACGTATAGCCCATGTCATGGTGTCTAATCCAAGGGTGGCAATATGTGGGCGTTTCATGTGGTCCCGTGTCTGTGGCCCGTTGCTTAGCTTGGTGCTATTGATAGCATTGTGGTCTTCTTAGAGCTACTTGGCGAAGAGGCGCTACTCGTAGTACATTAATTACGAACCGGTCTTGATGCGGCATCACAATTAATTACATCTTTTCTGAAAGATTATGGCCTCGAGAATGCGCCGGCTGTACCGGCCGTAGATGTCCATAAATGTGCTGCATGTTTCTCGCTCCCACCGACGGGTGCTGATTCTGCGCTAAGCTAACCAGCTCCTTCGTCACTCTTTACATATTCTATTCAGTCATTACACCATGTCGTTCAACTTACGTTCATTACTGCTTTCAGGCTCTCTACTGGCGTCACTTCCCGTAGTTGCATCACATGCATCACACCAGAGCATTAACAAACGCGCTCCTTTCGACGGTGAAGCTGTCATCATCAAGGGGCAATGGTCGTGCAGCCCGCAGCAGATTACCGACATAGACCAGGGCGTTGTCGAGGCACACGAACTCGCAAATGCTGCCCTTACTGCCCTTGGAAAGTCCAATGTTGCGAGAACACCGGCTTACTTCTCTTGGTTCGGACCTGGTTAGCCAGCCCATCATTGCTATTTCTTTACTACAAGATACTAACTCTGTCGTCACTACTTAGAAAGCGGAGGTCCTTCGGCATCCAACCTTGTTGAGAAGCACTACCGTCCTGTGATCGACTCCCTCAAGGCCCCAAGTGTCGAAACAGCCTTCCGTTTTTCCCCTGAGCCGTTGTTCCCCCCGAATACTGTCACAGACAAGAGTCTTGTTTTCGGCTGCTCCGGAAACAATGGACCCTGCGCGGATGGCCAGATGGTTGCGGGTGTACAGAGTGCCACAGATACCGAGGCCGCAGTCTTTGGTACCACTTTGTTGCTTCTCTGCGAGACCTTCTTTGACAAGACTCGTCCCACCAATCAGGGAATGGTGAAGCAATGGCAGACCGAAAGCGCCATCGGCGACATGTCGAAGGGTTTTGTCTTGGTTCACGAGACTCAGCACATGCTTATTGCCACGGGAGCGGGAGAACGGGCGGATGATCTCAAGAACCCGTTCTTCGGATTCCTTGATGACAGGTCGGAGGATTGCTACTCTGCGACATGGTGAGCCCTGCTCGTCCTCGAAACTACTTACTTACAAGATCGATCCGCTGACTTTGATACGTCATAGCTGCTCCCGCTTGTCAGCAGCAGAGAAGGTGAAGAATGCGCAGAACTATGCCATCTTTGCACTTGACTCGATGGCGTTCCCTAACGTGGAGGAACAACCCGCTTGCCCGGCAGCTCCTGCATCCTCTACTTTGGTGCGCCGGAAGCGCCAAGTGCAATTCGATAACTCAACGACTTCATCGGCGCCGCCTTCTTTGTCTCGTACTCCCTTGCCCCCCACCATCATCACTTCAACCAGCAAGCGTAAGTCATTCCACTGAGGACAACACATTTAGCCTTCATTTCGTATTGCTAACGAAAGCATTTTGATTAGCTCCCTCAAGAATTGCGACCCCGACACCTTCTCGTAGCGCAGAGCCTGAAGTCATCACAGTATCAGGCACTGTCGCAGTTGTCATCCCCGCGGGAGCAGTCGCCTTCGGCGGGCCCGGTGGTGGCCTTGCCTCGTTCGGAGGCGTCGTTGTCCCAGTCCCCGAAGGACAGACTGTCAGCGACCCTTCGAAGGAACCCCAACAATCAGCACCCGAGGAGCCCACAAACACCCCTCGCCAAACTCAATCACCAACAACGAGCTCGAAGCCTGTCAGCAGCTCCGCGCCCTGTAACAAGCCCGCGGAGAAGACATACAAGCCAGCCGTCGAGAATATCTGCGAGGATTGGTCTGGCATGAACCAGACAGCTTTCAAGCCTCTTATTGCTGGCATTCCTCTCGTGGACTGGGAGGGTGCCCCCGTTGTCTCGACTACGTCCATCTTGGAGACCGTTCAGATAACCACCTTGGTGGTGACAAGCACCGCGGCCCCCGCGCCGTCAGCTACACCATCTACGGAGCCAAAGGTTGACCCCGTCGCTTGCTACAACTTCGACATCAACGCGTACGGATATTGCTGCCCTGGTCCAGGTAACCCATGCCAGGATGACATTGGAAAGTGTTACTTCAACGGAGAGGGTGTTTCAGGCGGTTCTAGCGGTGTTGTGCCTAATGGTGCGCGATGCCCGCCACCTGCGGGTGCTGAGTACTGCAGAGGTCCTTGCGAAGAGTAGAATTAAGAGCATGCAGGGCTCAAAGCGGCTTCCTTTAAGACTTATAAGATATAAACTCGCACAACGCGGGTGCTCTCGATAGTGATACCCTCGGAATGCTTTGGTGGATGGGCAAAGATCCGAGCTATAGAGAGAGTGTGAAAGAAATAGCACTTAACTTATTCATGAATCCAACAAACGTGTGAAGAATTCAATCTCAAAAATCTCAAATTGAACCGGTCATTGTCAAGCATTCGAAGATGAATAGCTTATCCGATCGTGTCTGCGCTGTCGGATTTTCATACTAGCCCGAACTGGCTCATGCACGCATTTAGTCTAAACATCAATTTACTTGAATCAGGGGGATCTCGTAATCGCGTCAGGGCCTAGACCATACGCACGAGTAAGTGCTTGGTCGTTTGTTATTGAGAGGTCGGATTTGGAGTATTGAACCCTGCTTCTCGGAGGATTCCTGTCCCAAAGTTTATGGACAGGCCGACTCCAAAATCAACAGAACTCTCGTTTTCGCCATCAGCCTTCAATGACTTCTTCCCATTTACCACTTCATGTCATCTCCCTCTGTCGATGTCAGGGTTCTATCTCCGGAATCGCGGTCTTGAGTTACGCACTCGAGGGTATTTGCCCCTTGATACCGCGCTTACTTACTCTGTACCTGAGATATCATCATGGATTTTGCTGGACTTTGGTCTCTAAGTAAGGTAGGTACTGAAGTAAAGTATGTGGACACCAGTAAGAATTTTCCGTTTTGTGTTCTACCGTCTGCACGGTCATGCCACAAACTCGCGAAGGCCACGATTATTTCCTTGATATCGGGATGGGGTTGAAAGCATCCGCTGAGACTAAGTCGATGCAGGTGGCTCGCATGAATCATTGATCAATCGTTTTTCAAGGTCATGCGGCCAGAAACAAAGAAATAGCATTTGATCTATCGTCTAACGCATCGAGGCTCGGCTGAAAAGCAAATCAACTCCAATCTAGATCATCCTGCCTGGTCCATGACCACCCCGTGAGAAGATGAGACGCCCATATCTATAGCTTTGCAACGCCGAATCCATTCTGCCTGGCCCGTCCAAGCAGACCTCTTGAGATATCCTTGAGCTTCGCCGTTCCCATCAGTGCCATAGCTCTCGTCAACTCTCTCTCGAGGATATTGAGAACTCCCTCGACTCCCTTCTGACCATCCCAAGCCAATCCCCACAGCGCGGTCCTGCCAATGAGAACCAGGTCGGCGCCGAGGGCGAGGGCCTTGAACACATCGGTTCCCCTTGTGATACCGCCGTCGACAATGACGGGGATTCTGCCTCTTACAACATCGGTGATCTCAGGCAATGCCTCGATTGTCGATGGTACACCGTCGAGTTGGCGCCCGCCATGATTTGACACAACAATGGCATCAACACCAGCCTCTACTGATCTCTGGGCATCTTCCGCAGTCAATATTCCCTTGAGAACGATCTTCATCTTGGTCTGCGACCTCAGCCATGGAATGACCTCATTCCACTCCAAGCTAGCGTCGACGAGATGATCGTGGTTCTCTTCTTGGATCTTCCTGTGCTCCGCCATAGTCTTGGCGCGCAAGAGCAGACCGGCTGTAGAAATTGCGCCCGACTTGCGCGACTCAACATTTGCCATTGCAACTCCAGGGGGAAGCTCCAGCGGCGTTCTACGTTCTTGCAAGCGGTTGCCCAAGATGACAGTATCCACAGTCAGGACGAGGGCCTCGTAGCCAGCATTCTCAGCTCTCTTGATCAGCTTTGCTGTGAGGTCTCGGCTACCGAGGAAGTAAAGTTGGAACCAAGGGCGAGGGTAATCGGGGCCGCGTTGAGGGATTACTGCTGAAACATCCTCGAGAGACGTCGTGGCGTTGCTTGATAGCGTAAGGTTGGTCCCGATGTTGAATGCGGCGCGGGCGACGTCAAGCTCGCCTTCTCCGCCGACTAGTTTTTGATAAGCGCTCGGTGCAATTGCGATCGGGATATCGTAGCGTTTGCCGAAGATGGTGGTTGAGGTGTCGATGTCGCTCACGTTGCGGAGCATTTGAGGTCGGAGTAGGATACTGCACGACAATCAATGATTAGACTGATACTGTTAAGTTGCGGAGATGAACGGGGTGCGCCTCACTCATTGTAGGCTTCGTGGTTTCGTGCAAGTGTGTACTCATCATCAGCGCCGGTCACGTAGTAGTCCCATACCGGCTTAGCGAGCTTCTGTTGCGCGATCTTATGGACGTCGGCGATGTTCACCGGCTCCGGGATTGGCTCTTTGATAAGCGTCATCTTATTTAGACTGCTACTTCAGCTTGGTGATGCTTGGTAGTTGAGGCCCAGTGTTTGGTAAGAAGCTATCGTCGTCCAAAAAACAGGCGATTGGGAACCTTATCGGCGCGAGAAGACGGGTCATGGAGCTTTATTTACTTGACCGAGTGACGGTCCGATCTCGGGGCCATGATGGATCGCGTCACTCGGTGCATGCTCGGTATCCGCCCGGCGGTCTCGTGAACCGCTGCAAGTTACCCAATTCACTCGAGAGCGGATGAACTACCGTCAAACCGTGACCCGTCAGACTGGATCGGTCCCAAACAGAAGGAAGCTTCGTTGCTTCAGCATTCGTGTTGGAGCTTTATTTAACGTCATACTTCCATAGCATTGGCGAATTGATCCTTGCCTGACATGGAGCTTTCCCTGCTAGATCATTAGCTGCTTGTGGGGTCATTGGTCTGGTCGGGATTTTTTGCCTCTCCGGGAGTTTGGAGCCCAGAGTTCTGGGAAATGACTAAGGTAACCCCCAACAATCCGCAGGTCCTCCAGAGCTCTGGGTCACGTCCCCAACATGTCAAGCTCACGATCAAGGGGCACGTGGGGGCAGTATGAGGACGTCTCTCAGGAAGAGATCTTGCTTTTGAGTGAGTGTCCGTACGGATGTTCACAATATGAGTGAGGCTCTCTGCATGACAGTGGGCAAATTGCCCGGGGCGTGTTTCCCTAGATTGTGGGAAAACCAGCATTGCTGCTCACTCAATACCGCCGCCTGTGCCATCAAGGGCTTGAATCTGCACATGCAGTATCACTACATCTCACGGGCCAGTGCTCGAAACAAAGGTAAATCTGGATGCTCTCCTGGTGTCATGATTAAACTCATGGGTTTCCTGTTGGCTCTGTCGACGAGTTTACGATTTGGAGCCATCAATTGCTCAGTCTTCCCCGGGTGGTAGATATTTCGCACGCCTGCATCTCTAAAGATAAGGTACCATCCGAAATCAACAGGCCTAGAGAGATTTCCTCCGCACGGAATCAGAAACTCAACGACTTACAAATAACGGCATATATTCCCAGGGCGCGAAGAATTCGATTCGCCTCGGTGAGTGTCGGTGAGACTCTCGGTCACAAGCTCGACGCCGAGGTATTGTGTTACGACGTCTTCGCTGACCTGCAGGCCTTTCGGTATGCCTCTCCATGTAGTGGAACTTCCAGGACTAATGAACCCCTACTCCAACACACCCAACAACTAATTTCAGAGCATCTCACTCCGAGCCATTGGAATATCTTGAGCGGTCGCACGAAGTGCCTCGAGACAGCTATATTGTGCAAGCCTCAAGTTCAAGCTCCATCAAGTGTTATAATACGTTGGGAAGCTCTCTGTTCCTCCGTGCCGGACAAGCTGCTGGTGTAAGCTGGCGCGCGGGAATAGGCTCTCGTCGCGTGGTAAGCGGCCCCAGTCGCCACTTTTCCGGAACCGAATAAGCGCTAAACTCCAGCGAGTCGCCTGTGTTCAGTCCTTGTCGTCATGGAACACAGTGGAGAAGCATTTGTCAGCTGGAATCGCATTAGCAATCCGCTTCACATTCCAACTGGCTTGACGACTACAACATCTTGCAACATACAATTGCCCAATTGCAACATCTTGCGATAACATAGCTGTAAATCTTATAAACTTGCCATCGTATTCCAGAATAATTTCGCTTTGTCCCATCTGATATCATCATCCAACCCCAGCTCATCTCATCACACCACAATGGCTGCAGCACGTCCCACCGGTCTCATCGCCAAGAAGGGCATTGAGCTATTGACCTTCGGTAAGTTATGCAAGAAACTGCACTTGGAGCTGTTAAGCCATTCTAAACACTTATACTTAGGTACCCCCAATGGCTACAAGGCCAGTATCATCTTGGAGGAGCTGAAGGAGGCTTACGGGCTTCCCTTCGTGGTCCAGAGCATCAACATCATGCAAAACATTCAGAAGGAGCCATGGTTCACATCGCTCAACCCCAATGGCCGCATCCCTGTAATCGTAGACCATGACAACGAACAGCTTGCCGTCTTCGAGGGCAGTGCTATTCTCAGTTATCTGACCCGCAAGTACGACACTGAGCACAAGTTCTCATTCGCCCTCTCGGACAATGACTACACCCGAGCTGAGTCTTGGATTGGCTGGCAGCACGGCGGACTGGGTCCCATGTAAGTTAAAACTGTCCGAGGTTCACGGTCTTTGACCAAAGTTACGTATACTAATTCCATTATCAGGCAAGGTCAAGCAAACCACTTTGTCAGATTTTCCAAGGAAAGAATCCCTTACCCCACACAGCGCTACGTCGGTGAGACGGAGAGACTGTTTGGCGTCTTGAACACGCACCTCGACAAACGGGACTTTGTCGTCGGCTCGGACCGTGGACGCTACACCATCGCTGATATCTCAATGATTGGATGGGTGCAAGGCGCTCCCATGGCCGGTGTAGATATCTACCAGTTCCCGAACGTCAAGGCTTGGTTGGACAGGTGCTATGAGAGACCTGCTGTCCAGCGCGGCATCCAGATACCCAGCTCTCCGTACATGTCCGTCGCCAGCATGGAACAGAGACTAAAGGAAGAGAAAGACCTTGTCGAGAGTGAAGCTGAGGTCAAGAAGCAGGTTGATGAGGCGAAGAAGGCGTACGACTACGTCTACACGTCACCTTAGATGGGATTGAGGAAGTTAGGTCGCCTGTGACCTCTGTAAGGTGGTGTCGGATAGGACTTCTATACTAGAAACGAATTGAAGCCTGAACTTGAGTTGGATGGAGGAATCTTTGGATGAAGGCAAATCCAAGTTGTGCCCAATTTCAACTCGTCTAGTTTAATTTAAGCCTTGCTTCATAAATGAGTAGGTGTTCTCCATCTATAAGTGCACTCCGCCATTCTATTACGCAAAGTCTTCAACAGGCCGTTGATCAATTCAAAACCAAAGCCTTGGTGACCAAATGTCAGACTCATTCCGCTTCCTCTCGGACAGAGAGGTCAATTTCCTCCTTGCGTCGACGAACCGAAATCTTGACTTCCGAGTCCGATTCACGGGTGAACCCAAATTCTGCAAACTTCGGCTTCTCGCCCTCGACCAACTTCATGTCATACTTCAGAAGCATATGAGCAAGTAGCACTTTAGCCTCATTTCCCGCAAAGAAACGGCCCGGGCAGGAGTGCATGCCATGACCGAAACCCATGTGGTTAACGCTGGTGCTGACAAACTGGCTAATTGCGTCATTGGCGCCGCCGCGCTCTCGGTAGAAGCGGTAGCCGTCAAAGGCATTCGGGTTCTCGTAGACTTTGTCATCCCACATCCGCTCGGCTGAGACGACGGTCGCACTGCCGCGGCTGATAGTGGTCCCGTCGGAGAGCTGGACGTCTGCCGTGGCTCGGCGGGCCATTCCCACTTGAGATATCTTTGAGCAGAGTTTCCTTGACGCATGGACATTATCACAATAACTCACCAATCTGATTCGGCTTCAGCCGCTGACTCTCCTTGAGAACACTGTCCATGAGCTTCATGTTGTAGAGCGACGTCTTCTTCCACCCCCCCTCGCCAATGGCTTGAATAACTTCCTCCCGAAGAGGTTGGATAAGTTCAGGGTGCTCAAGAATATCATAGAGCGTCTGGGTAACAAGGTCCGCTGTGGTATGAATCGCCACACCAGCGAGGATCAGCTGAGAGACTGCCGGGTTGTACTTCTGCCCCTTGGCCATCTCCTCAAACCACGCAATAGCATCGTTGTACTCCTCGACGGACTCGGCTTCCTGCTGGCGGTGTTTGATCTCCGCAAAGACTTGCGTCTCCGCATCTTTTATGTACGCGCGCAGCTTCGTAGGTCCCGGAAGAAGGTACACCACGATGCTTCGGAGGAACTTGGGCCAGAAGCGGAGGTTCTGCATCGCATGGACGCTGAGCTCGACGTACCCGACGATGGTTTTTAGCCATTTCTCGTTGTGTCCTAGTCGTTTTCCGACAAAGATTCGGGATGACATTCTGGATACAATGTTGAGGATTTCATGTTTGGCAACTGTGTCATGCCATTCTAGAGCAACTGTTAGCACAAGACCCAAGCCCAAAATCTCAGCATCTAAGAAAAAAAAGGTGTACCAGTCGAGTCAGTCAATGTGTCCTGTAGACTTTCATCAACTTCTTCCGAGAGGATGCTTGAGATCTTGCCTACGAGATAGCAACCAGTTAGCATTGATCATGGAGTTCAAGTTGGTGGCTGCAAGGTGAGTGCTTAACCTACCAAGGGTCTTGGTCAGCCTCAGCTTGACCACGTTCTGGAGACGTTCGGAAGGGTGGCATGCTTCCTTGTAAGCCTCAAAGCCTGCATACTGTCCTTGGAAATCCTATGCCATGCTTTTTAGTATAGTCTTGCATCTCAATCTACCAAGTTTTATGAGGACCAACCTCAAATAGGCCTTGAACGAAGCTAAACCTCTTATCATTCCGGATCTCCTGACCAACATCGGGTGGCAGGATGATGACGTCTCCGACATCACACAGTACACGGAAAGGCTTGCCGATAAAGTTCTTCGTAGATTGGTACAGCATCCGATAAGAGTTGAATACGAACTCCCGAACAACCCTGTCCGAGGACCACTCGAACCGTCCTTTCGGGTTGAGATATGGGAGCTTGCTGCCCTGGTCTCTAATCCAGAACAGGGCGAGAACAAGAAGTGGTATACATGTTCCGAGCAAATAGTACCAAGATGATTGTTGGGTGGCTTCTTGGCGGTCTGTAGCCGCGTTAACGAGGGATTCGTTGGAAAAGTTGGTATCCATATTGCTTGTGTAAGAGATGATTTGTTGCCTGGCGCTTGATTGGTGCAGCTGTATTCAGACAAATCTGAGAGATTCAGTTCCTATGTGGCCGCACGATATATACCCACCATCATGGCGGACTGTCGGGCTGGTGGCACATCGGTGGGCTACACCAACCATCCGGACGTTGAACGTCCGCGAGTCCGCGATCCGTAGTTTTCGGACGAATTCTTATCCAAGCCGGCCCGCGCCCGCTCCGACTGAACACATTGTGTACGGCAATTTTTCAGATGAGACCAATCAGAAGGCTCGTTGACGGGCGTTCGGACAGTTGTTCATCGGAGGACGGCGCGTATCCCACCGGTCTCGATGTTGCAAGTCAGTTTGTCTCGAGTCTCAACTTCCCGCCAACTTAGCCAAGACGCGGCTCGTACCGATCTTGGACGCCGGCGCCAATTTGTTTTTCTGCTTATGCAATGGTGGGGGGTTAATCTCTCTCTACCGGTGGGATGATTGAATCATGTTGAGAGAAGTTACGTCATGAATACAAGATCGACTCGGAATCAGGTCCCGTCAGGAAGTCTAATTCCGACCTTTCAAATAAGAACAACTCAAATCTAAGTATGAAAGGTTTCGTAGCTTTGAGGAGAAGTCTAAATAGGTTCAAGGGACTATGTCGATGCAAGCACTTTTTATCTATGATCAAGAACTTTGACTTCTTCTTGTCAATTTTTCTCATCAAGCAATGTCCGTCTTCTCATTTAGTTGCAGATGGCGTCTCAAGCAAAGAGTCCGCATCATTATAACGAAATATGATCGACCACAGGGTGAGGAGAAAGCATGCAGAAAAGAGCCCTGG
The DNA here is from genome assembly GCF_030913485.1 of Colletotrichum godetiae. NCBI lineage: Eukaryota > Fungi > Ascomycota > Sordariomycetes > Glomerellales > Glomerellaceae > Colletotrichum > Colletotrichum godetiae. Next base: position 252,111 of record NW_026851300.1, on the reverse strand, counting down.
CGTGGAGTCGAACTCAAGGAGTCGAGGTCCAGATCAATAGAGACATATGGAAACCCCCCGTACCCAGCTGAGTGTTCCATATTAACCGCTGGGCCAAGGCGCTAGGGGTGCACCATGCGAGGCCCCGTTTTCTTGGTGACTAGGGGGGGGGGGGGGGGGGGAGAAGTTGACCATGAAGGCTTTGACTGTTACTGAGCGACGAGAGTAGCTGACCCAGATAGAATAAGGCTGGCATAGTTCACTGTGAGGGCATACATACTGGGCGCCGGCTGTTAGCGGACCATGCTAACCCTATTCCCCCGTAGGTTCTCAGCAATCCATCAACGTTCCGATACAAAGCGAGTGCTACATGTTGTCAAGCCCGGTTGGGGTAGCTGGTCGTACGATGAGAATCGCTCTTCACAATGACCCGATCAGGGCCAAATGATACTTCGGGAGGCAGGCTAAATTTCAGCAGGTGGATGTTCATAACATTTCCGTCGCGTTGGGAAGGAGACGTCAATGATGGAGATACGCATCCCACTCCCGTTGTCGATTGCGGCCAGTCCAAGGCATATGGAACTCATTGACCTCATTGTATTAGGCCGGACGTACAAATACATCTCCTTTCAGTTGAAAAGATCCCTCCACATCTCCTTGAAGCCATAGTGAGGGGCCCTTGAATCGTATATCTTAGCCGATGTTCCCTCCTTGCTAAATCGGTCAAAGACCGTGACTTGGCCGCCTCCTGCTGCATCGAACAACGTCTTTGTCGGCCTGGTGGCTCTCTCGCGAATAGTTTCCGCCACAAGTGGCGCGACATCGGCATAACAAGCCTTTAGCTCGCGCTCAAGGGAGTAATATGGCTTCTTCGCCAGTTCAGGCGCCATAAGGTTATAGGAACGTGCGATCGCATTGAGGTTGTTGACGGCGAGATTCATGTACGAGCTCTCAGTTGCAAGCCAGTCAGAGTCACGGAATGGTTGTAGCGGTGGCCGGACATGCTTCGCTTTTGTTGCCTCTGCTCCGGATTCGCCGGTGCTGTTGCCCTCGACCACCGGTTGATGCACCTTCGCCATGACAGGATCACCCGTCACATTGGTGGGCACCGAAAGACTGTCGCTGTTCCTCTTGCGCGGGTTATGGCGTTCCTCTGCACGAGCATAGTCCTCGGCCAATTGCATCTTCTCTTCCAAGCTTCCGCCCTTTGACGAGATCATCCTGGCCACGTGCCTCCTCCAATCGTTGCGTAACCTCGCTCTAAACACGCCGGCGGTCTTTGCCAACTCTTGCTGCTTCTCTATCCATGGTGGCACAATCTCTTGCCTCTTGATCATCTTGTTCATTATGTACTCGGTGGTATCGATAAAGGGATTGTCGGCTCTTGCGTCTCTTTCAACCCCCTTGCCGCGGGGGATGTTCTTGAATTGTCCACGAGCAATGGCGTCTTCGATTCTCTCATTGGCTAGCGACTCAAGGCCTGCTATGGTATTCGGTACAGCTCTGGCTGCCGCCCCAAAGCGATCTCGAAGCTCCTTCCTGAATTCTTCGCGTTCTTTGGCGCTCGGCCCGCTTTGCTCTTTGAACCCCAGTCCTGTATACGTCGAGGCCTTCTCGCGAGCGTTAGCAGCCCGCTGACTAGGGTTGATCTTTGGGTCCTTTCGCATTCGCATGTCGACGGGCGGGATCTGGAACTGCCCCCGCAGCTCGGGCTTGAGAGGCTTCTTCGCATCGCTGAGCATTCGCAAGACCGCATCAGATTGCGACTCGTCGCCCGTCCAAGCCTGCGCAGTGGCCATTGAACGTGTTCCCTCGCCTGCTGATGCGGGCATTTCAGCTTCAGCGAAAGCGGATGCGTATTGGGAACGAAACTTGGCGGTTTCGACCTTATCGAGAAGCCGCTGTTTCAGCTCTTCAGAGAACCCAGCATCTTCGATAGCTTGACGCCCGCGCCGCCCACCAGTCAAAAGAGCTTCCTCTGTAGCTTCCTCGAGCTTGCGCGACATGGCGCCCTTCTCCTTCTCTGGTGTGTTATCGCTTGCATCGGGAGTAGGAGCTTCGGAAGCTTCGGGGGATCGATCGGAGGTGTAAAGTCGACACTTCGCCATGAGTGGTTCAATGTGCCAACCAGATAGTAGAAAGCCACCGCAGGCCAGCGGTTTTCGTATAAGCCTAGTCGCCATATTCAAGATCCCAGTCCTCGGTGGACGTCGGGGGAGAAAACATGGTTGAGAGGATCGAACTATGGTCGTGAGAATGTCGAGAATCAGCCATGCTTCGTGATGTCAACGAATGGAATAAGGTGGCGATTGACGGAGTTAAGCACGGGCCAGCCGCCGAACAGCCGAGAGATCCACTCTTTATCGGAGCCTTATCGGGGTCGACCCATATTTCGGTCGGCAGGACGGTGCTACCAGGCCGGCATGTTTCGGCGATCCGATCTTGATTTCAGAACAATAACCGAATGCTGTTTTTTCTTGAGTTCACAAAGAATCGCATAGTACTTGTGATCATCAAATTGACGTTTGATTCATTCATTGTACTTTTCCAAAGACTTTTCGACTCAATAGTAACACTCAAACGGTAAAGTCCACCAGTACCCTGTCCATCTCGGCATTAAAGCTCTCATAGTAGTCCTGTCTCTTGGTCTCAAATGCATCAAACATGGGCTTAGCGGTTCCAACCGGGATCTGATCCTCTCCATTGACCCATCTCTGGTAGACCTCATTGGCAAATTCGTCCACCGGCATGCCAATAGCATGGCCGTTCTTCAAGTCGGGCTGATTCTTGGCATCATGCAGCTCCGTTTGCACCGCAGGCGGGTAAACTTCTACAATCTTAACCTTTGAAGACGCGTCCTTGAGCTGGGATCTGAGTGCGAGGATGAAGCCATGCATGGCAGCCTTGGAGCCGCTGTAGTTGGGGCACCTCTTCATCGGGATGAGGCCGAGCTGGGAAGTTGTGTACAGCAAAACGGTCTGTTTGTCTTGTTTCGAGAGATGAGGAAGGAAGGCCTTGGTCAAGTGGACGTGGGAGAGGTAGTTTGCGAGAAGCTCATCGTGAATGATGTCTAAGCTGACATCTTCAGGCTTGGTAAAGTCGATACCTCGCTGGACTCCGGCGTTTAAGAAGACGCAATCGAGGTCAGGGTGTTCCTTTATGATGGATGCAGCGAATTCCGGTATCTTTGGACATTTTGTTAGCCGGATGCTCCCTTTTCAACAGCAAGAGTATCAACTTACCGACTCCAACTTGAGAATATCCACAACCGCTGCTGCTGCCTTGGTGTTGCCGTGCTTGGCGACGAACTGGTCGAGGTTCTCCTTTCTTCTGCCGGCAGCGATAACGAAAGTGCCATTCTGGACAAGTTTGTCCGCCAGAGCTGCACCGATTCCTGAGGTCGCTCCGACTAGTAAGACTTTGTGATAGGGCAGAGACATGATGGCAGCTAGTGGCGTTTATATATCCAAATTTGATATGTGAGATGTAATGTAATAGAGAATTCTGTGATTGCTGATTTAATAATTCTTCTTCAGATTTGGCTTGGGACTTCAACACGACAGCCCTTTATATTCAAACATCCGAGTTGTCTAGAAGTCAGGAATGTCTAAAGATTCCACAACATTTGTAAGCTCACACTGGATTTATCAGCGCAAAACCTGTACAGAAGTTGGAGAGTCGACTAAAACCCTGCGAAGAAGATTCTGGGCTGATCGTGGAGATGGATCGGTCCGCTTGTCGTGGTACGGACTGTTCCGGTTCGCCTCCCGGCCCAACATCTCGACCAATGGGGAGTTTTACGCTGCTTCAGCTCGCATTACCCCCACACCACGCTATAATTTTGTGTAGAGCGCCAACAAACACCAGTGTCACTAGAACGTAATACGTACGATTTCGTTGCATTTTTTCCTATCGTAACGAATGTAGTAAGTAATTCCACAATGCGCTTAGAGTTTACCCATGTTCATCTCTCTGTGGCATGCAAGTCTAGGCTCGACTTGCTGAATGCTGGTCTCGGTATTCAACTTCTCGTAGTACTATGTCAACCACCGGCTCGAGCAATGATATGAGTGCACCCTCCGGGTCGTGGCATGCTTCATATAGGTAGTATACGCCCTTAGAATACCGATTGTCGTGTAAGCTCTAAAGATCACCTAGCCAACGCATAACAACATGTACACACGCACTCATACCCAAGTTGGCAGTGAAAGCTTTTGATCAACTTACCTTCGTCACTGCCAAACCCCGTGCTCAGTGATTCACTCGCATAACAATAGGCCAACTGAGAACTCACAGTCTCAACTTAGATTACTGGTAGACTCGTCCATTCACGCCAAAGTACCTTATATTTACATGCAACTTTGAAGTCCAGCTATTGTTCAGTTCTATGCGCATTCTAGTCACATTTTGAAACTGTTCTGTGCTAGCTATTTTGATGGCGCGATTTGTTTGACTCCATTCGACCCCCTCAAACCTCATTTCTTGTTGACGCATTTCATACAATGGCTGACAACTCATAACTTATTCTTGACTGAGATGTACAAGACTTCCGCTGTTGCAAGCACTTCACCATTCTCATCCTCTACCTGCGCTGCAACGAAGTGCTTTCGGCCCTCAACCCTGGCTATCCTCGATCTCACTAGCACTGTTCCTGGCGCAGGAACAGGTTTCCCAAATGACGTGTTCAGGTAACCCGTCCTGAAGTCTTTGTTGGGCTCTGCTCCTGTCGGTCTTTGTGCCACAATGTGTATACCCGTAACTTCGTCCATCACCAACGCAACAACGCCTCCATGAGCCGTCTCAGGGAATCCAATCATGCCATGATCGAAGGTGACGAGAGAGCACAATTCATCGACATTCCAGTCGGGGCTCTGCGGCTTGGGGTATATAATCAACCAAGCTTTGATGGTGTCTGGTGTGTTGAGAGTTCCGCCGACGTATGTGTTCTCTCTTGTTGGGAGGACTGTTCTGTTTTGAGAGACTTGCACTACGTGGGACGAAGTGTCGGCTTGGTCGAGCAGTCTGGCACACCAAGGGATGGATGCGAAGTGCTTGTAATCAGGATGTGACTTGACGTCGTTGTCAGTCATGGCAGGCGAGTTGACAACTGGGGCAATAGGCTGAGTGCGATAGGTTGATGGTAGAATTGCAACTTTGCAAGTAACAAGTCAGTGAGGGGTCCTGTCCCAGAACCTCGGGTTCGGACTGTTGCAGTGGGTCTCACGGGACACCCGAGGTAGTGTTACTTGAGGGGAAACTAGCGCAGGGGTTTGGAAGACCCTGTCGAGTCCTTGCAGCCAAGCTGAATGCAAGTTGAGGCTTGTCAAAGAACTACCTCTTTAGGTGTGCCACCAGTGAGCATTTTTTCTGCACTTCATCAACAAGCACTTGTCGATATATCGGACGACACGTGGACGTCTCGGCTTTAGTCTCATTCTGGAACACTTCGTATCATGGTCCGAATAGCGGTTTGAGCATTCATGACTCGCAATGCAGTCATGCGACGCTACCACGTAATGAACCTTCGTGGATCGCGGAAGTAGAAGGATATGCAGAAGTTCCCATTCTAGACCTAGGCAACTACGCCAGTCATACAGATCATGGCAAAAGACGGTTCAGGGCTACAGAAAATGTGTTTAAGCTTGTTATAATCTGATTTTCAAGCCATCGAAAGTTTCTTAAAGTTTCGCGCCTCGATCGGAAGCTCGCTTGTGCTCCTCACGCCACGCGAGGTCACTCAGAATCTCCTCGCTACCACCGCCAATGACTTTCAGTCGGAGGTCTCGAGAGATCTGCTCCGTCATAGTCACCCCTTTCTCGTAGCCCATACCGCCGTGTATTTGCTGGCTCTCCCTGACGGCTTGCTCCACGATCCTGCCGCCTTGAATTTTTGCCAGCGCAATTCTGCTTGCGACGTCCTTAGTCTGCCAGCCGTGAATGTGGACGTGGTAGGCAATCTGCTCCAACCATGCCCAGTGGCCCTCAATCTCGCGGGCAAGAGTCGTAAGCTTATGCCGGATGATTTGGTTCGAGGCGAGAGGTTTTCCAAACGTCTCCCTATCATGTGCGTGCTGCAATGCCTCTGAAAGGCATATTCGGGCTTGTCTGTTGCAGTCCACTGTGAGGATGAAGCGCTCCTTGTTGAAGTTGCGCATGATGATGGGGAACGCCCCGTTCTCTTTACCGATTAGGTGGTCCGTCGGGACCTTGACGTCCTCCAGCACCACCCACGAGGAACCACCGGCGTTGTGCCCGGAATTGTGGATCTTCCTGATCGTGACGCCGGGGGACTTCAGAGGCACGACCAACAGCGAGATCCCGCTCCGCCCTGGCTCTCCCATTCGTACAGCGGTGGTCATATGGGTTGCCCAGGGTGCACCCGTAACCCACTTCTTCCGGCCATTGACGACGTAGTGCCTGCCATCGGGAGTCTTTTCCGCAGTGGCCCGAATGGCGCTCACATCACTGCCGGCAGTCGGCTCCGTGATGGCAAGACAGAAGCTGGTCTCCCAGGTAAACAGTCCAGGCAGCCATCGTCTCTTCTGCTCCTCGGTACCCGCAGCAAAAATGGGGGGCGCGCCCACGTTCGACGCCCCCGCTAGAGCGAGGGGAACCCCACTGGGGATGCGGGCCATCTCGTCCATGAGTATCAGCTCGTGAAAGACATCAAGCTTATCGAATGGGGTACCCGCGATAGTCATGAGCTCCGTGGGTCGGTACTCCTTTGGGACGTCGAGAAAAGCAAGACCGGACTTGGCGAACCTCAATCTTGCTGACAGAGGAGCTTTCCCGGCTGCCTCCCATTCCTGCGCGTACGGAAGCAAGTGGGTGTCGACAAAGTCTCGTACGTATGTCTGGAATCGCCGGTGAGAGTCATTGTAGTAGGGACTCTCGAGGGCATGGAACCACGCCGGTTCGCCCCACCTAAAGCCCGCGTTAGATGGCAACTCAGACGGAGGAGGAAAAGGAAGGGATCGGAGTAGTACGGAGCGAGGACGCCTGTCGCCTTGTGTTCGTTCCCGGGGCCGGCCTGCCTTGACCTATTGGCGTCTAGCTCTGGCATGTTGCGATTCCGCTGCCAGTTTTGTTACGTTTTCGATGTGTGGAGATTATCGCTGGTAATTGGAGATCCGTGTGCGAGGGACATGAGTCTCGTTCTCCAACTGGAGCTGGTCCTTGAGAGCATTTGAGATCCAGTGACAGTTTTGATGAAGTAGCAGGCGACAGATATGGCGCGGGGAAGAGGATGTTCCAACTAAAGCATTGCTACGCTATAAACTTTGCGTTTGCAGGGAAGCACTTTCAAGTGAAGTCTGTATCAGACGTGACTAGTTCAATGCGATGCGCTCAAGTTGGCGCGAGTCAAGAGAGCAAAGACCAACGGTGATTACTCAATCTGGCCGGCTCCGCCTGGGCTCCGCTTTAGCTCAAGAGGTGTTGGCCAGTTCATCCGGGGGAGACAAGATGGGGCATCGGTCTTGGCCTGCGAGAGACAACCCACGGGGTCCTTACAAAGTCCGAGGACCTGGATCCAGCTCCGTATCAGGCGTCTATCAGCCCCAATCAAGGGAGCTTGCCTAACGTGATTTACGACCAGTGCACCGTAGCGAGAACGAAAGCTTGTTTCATTGACAATCCCAGTTTTCCGGTTGTGGAGAGTCAGCGAATCGTTTAATTCGTGTTCTTTGAGACCCTATCACGACATGGGGAGATCCTACAGCTTCTTTTAGACTTTAGTGCAATAACGTACTCTACACCACTTCACAAGTCAAATGACTCTCCCAGATGACTAAACAGATAGCTACCTACACAGTGGTCGACCGAAGATCCTGTACCTCGACAATTTTTCCGCTTCTTGGGTTGACAGCAAGTTCCTGCATGGTGATAAACTTAATCTCTAACGGGTTGATAAGGTCCTTCTCGACGTGTTCCCGAAACATGGGCCGCATCACGCCCAGCTCCTCTCTCAGCTCCGCCTGCAGCTGCGAACTCTCCTCATTCGTAGCCGGTGTAAAGGCGACGTTCAGGGTCAAGAGGTCTTTCCTATCTTTTCTTGTGACGATGGCTTGTAAGCGACCAACCGGTCGGTCTGCGAGGACCGTGGACACTATCCGTCGGAGGTCCACAAAGTCAACGGAAACGGGGCCGAGGCGGATGGCCGTGCGGTCCCTGTCGAGAACACGGAAAAGGCCTAGAGCTGGTACAACCCACGCGGCCCGGTCTCCAGACGGGTAGCGAACGATGGGCATTAGTTGGCGCTCCAGGTTCGTTACGACTAGGCTGCCCGCCTCTCCTGGGGTGGTTGTGACCTCTCCGTCTTCAGTGACGATCTCCACGATGATGTTCGGATCGTTGACTTGGTGAAGTCTGGGGTCGTTCGTGTAGTGCTCTTCCTTCGGTGGTAGACCGATGATTCCGCAGTCCATAGATCCGTAGACGACTGATCTGATAGTTGCATTTGGAAAGGCTGCTTTCAGCAGCCCGGCCTGATCGTCGTAGAAAGCTTCTCCCGAGAACAGTAGTAGGCGAACGTACGGGTGTGTCTTGCCACTGCTAAGGATGCGCTCTGAGAGTTGCGACATCGTGGTCACCGTGGCGAGGACCACGGTTGCTTCAAACTCGACGATCTGTCTTTCCATGGATTCCAAGGAAACATGCCCAGCTACTGGAAGCTGGATCGCACCGCTTGGCAGATGGTAGACGGAGAGGATATGCAACAAGAAGCTCCCGTAAAGGTCGCCAGCGTAGAACAAGTTGGCGACCATGTCGCCCTCGCCGACACTGCATCGTTCCAAGCTCTCTGCCAATTGTGTTGAGAGGCCATGGAGTTCCTTCTGGCTGTAAAACGATACCTTGGGGTGTGTGGTTGTGCCTGGATGAAGATCAGTGTGCGTTTACTTGAACCCAGCCAAGTCAGATCGCTGATGAGGATAAGTTACCTCCAGTTTTGAAAACAATGCCATCTTTTTGCTTTGAAGTTACAACTTTGCTGTTCCGGCAGGTGTTTGATGCCCAAAAAGACTCATGGTCCACAATGGGCAAGTCCCTCAGAGACACCGGCGCATCTTCAAGAGTCTTACATAACTTCCAGGACTGAGCATAATAAGGAGAATTTAGTTTCACAAACTTGATGAAGTCTGCGAGGTTTCTAGACTTGCTCCTGTTATCTTTTGGTACCGTCATGTTGTTGAAGCATTCAGTGCATCTGAAATCTGGGGTGGTGCGAGTTCAACTCCAACCCCAACGACGAGCTTCAAATAAGTACTCAAAGACAACGTGTGTTATGCTACGGCCACAATCAAATGCACTCCCATGCTTGCAACGTGGACATGAACCTCACCGTCAAGCGGATAACGGCACAATCAACCTGTTGGTTCTGCTTACTTCCTAGATCCTCGCCGTCGGCGCTCCCTCTTGCGTAATTTACAACTCCTGCGATGTATGTGTGCAGTAAATAAAGTTTAGACTTGCAGGGAGTTGCGACAGCTCTGATTGATGTAAGAGTTGCCAAACTGACATTGGGAACTTAGAGCAACAGCAACGGAAAGGAAAGGGTTGCCCCGAAATCCCGATCCTCGTAGCCTCTGCTCATTTCTAGAATCCACAACGAAGCCATTTAAGCTTTTGACTGCTTCCGTCCAACGGTGCGAAATCTCGCAATCTGGACAGGACGTGCGCCGAGGCTCCCGCTAACCCTAACCTTGCGCTCAGGCCCGGCCTCGTCAGATTGACAAAGATACCAGATGGTGGCTGGCAATGCGAGGAATTGAAGATGGCTCAGCCACGGAACCGGTCAAACCCATTCGGGAAGCTCAAAAGGGGGCGCGCATTGGCACATGTCAAAGGTCAAAGGGAAATGAATGACTTGTACATCCCTTTCTCCCGCAATCCTCCCCCCCCTCTTCCCGTAAAGCCCCGAGTGGAACGCGACGTTACCGCACGGTCCCATGTTTTGAACAGCTTGGGGGCGGTCTCTGAGTCTGGGCAATGAGGGGAGAGGGATTGGAGAATATGGAGAGGTTCCCGAAGCCCAAGACACAACGGTTTGGCCAATGGAGTTTGTCGAAATGCCACTCTGTCAACAAATGGAGTTCCCAGGGTCCTGTTTGGTGCTACCACCGCCTTTCGTTGCCTTGGAACTCCACGTTAAACGAGATTCAAGCTCAAACACACTGTGGGTGTCATTTCCCACTCCGAAGCAGAGAGCAAGGGGTGTAAAAGTGTTGGGGTTGAGAACCTTTATGTGGGCTTTTTCCAAGACTTCTGTTATCCGCACGTGGAACCGGACCCTTGGAAATCTTCCATGACTAGGCCAGATTGCGTTTAGTTCCGTTTAAGCGACGAAGCCTCTTCTTGAACGTGCTAGGATCTTGCAGCAGATTAGATCCGCGTTTCTCAACACCTGCCTCCCGAGTCCCCAGATACGCGTTCACCGCCCGGAACTGCTGGCTGCCTCTTTGATTGTTTCACCTTGTGGTGCCGAGGAAGGTCTGCTAGAACTAGAACTTCGGCCACGAGATCGAGGCCACGTTTGCGAAGGGGAGACACCGAGACATTCTTCATCAGTACCGGTTTTTCTTGCTTTGTGTCCGACTTGAGGCTGTAATCATCGAGTCATGGAATATGCTGCGGAATACGCCCAGCCCGAGGCTCTGCGATGCTTTGGGGCAAGCCACAAGGTTAGACCCAGTGGCGAGTCACGTCTCAAGGCGGTCTCGAGCAATTCCAAACACTCGACCTTTGGCAACGGTAATGAAATTTTCTGCCGCCGAGTCTGTTCCCCCCAATGCATGTGGGCAAGGCAACTTGGCAAGGGAAGGGGGGGAAAACCGACGAAAAAAAAAGTAGTCCAGACTGTTTGGACCCCTATTCCATGGATCTCTCACCGTGGGTAACGGCCCACCTTTAATGCTGCCGCTCTAAAAAAAGGGACAAGGAGACACGTCTCTTTCGCTGGCGGTCTGCTACCCGTGTCCCTTGTGAAGTCAGACTGGAAACCTTTTTGTCTTTTCCCTAACCTCGGGCACCTGAGAAAATTTCACCCTTTTCCCCAGTCCTCTTAGCTTCAGCTTCTCTCTGGTTCTTTCCTTTACTCATCCATAATACGGTGCGGCCCTTGAGAGCGTATCGTTCTTTCCCTTTCGTTCATCTCATATTATATCCATTGAGCAATAGAGAGGTGATCCCAAACAAAACTGGTTTGCACCTTATCTCACACAATGGCGACCCAACGTACCTCGACTACCGTGGTGGTCGAGAAGCCCCAGGTTAGTCGGCAAACACCTTCCGATGCGCCGCCATCGATCTCGATGACCGATCATTGATCACTGACCCTCCTCACAGAAGACCAACGAGCCTGTCTTCCCTGATATTCAGACCATCAGAGATGCCATCCCGGCTCACTGCTTCGAGCCTTCGCTCGTGACTTCCTACTACTATGTCGTCCGCGACCTCACCATGGTCGCTGGCCTCGTCTGGGCTGCTCTCACCTACATTCCCGGCATCCAGGACCCCATCCTGCGCGCCACCGCCTGGATGGTCTATGGCTTCGTCCAGGGTCTCATCTGCACTGGTGTCTGGATTCTTGGTCATGAGTGCGGACACGGTGCCTTCTCCAAGAGCGACAAGGTGAACAACATCACCGGCTGGGCCCTTCACTCCTTCCTTCTCGTCCCCTACTTCTCATGGAAGTTCTCTCACCACCGCCACCACCGCTTCACCGGCCACATGAAGAAGGACATGGCCTTCGTTCCTGCCACCGCGCCCAAGCCTTCCAAGAAGCCCTTGTTCGGCAGCATCGACCTCCACGAGCTCTTCGAGGACACTCCTATTGCCCAGGCCATTAGCCTGCTTACCCACCAGCTCTTCGGATGGCAGGCGTACCTCTTCTTCAATGCCACCGCTGGCAAGGGTAGCTTGCAGCACGAGGTCAACGGTCTCGGACGTTGGTTCGGCGTCAGCCACTTCGGCCCCACCAGTGCCGTCTTCCGTCCCAATGAGGCCATCTTCATTGCCATCTCTGACCTTGGCCTGGCCATCACCTTCTCCGCCCTATACTATGCTTCCACCATTCTCGACGTCTCCACCGTTGCTCTGCTCTACGCGGTCCCCTACTTCTGGGTCCACCACTGGCTCGGTACGCACCCCCTCCCCCCTCATGTGATCCTTGAAGCTTGGCCTTTGAGTTTCACAAGCAAATGTGTTTATAATAGTGCTAATCAACCCCTCAGTTGCCATCACCTACCTCCACCACAACCACCCTGAGGTACACCACTACACCGAGGAGGGTTGGACTTTCGTCAAGGGTGCCATTGCCACCGTTGACCGCGAGTTCGGCTTCATCGGCAAGCACCTCTTCCACGGCATCATTGAGAAGCACGTCGTTCACCACCTGTTCCCGTAAGTTTGATTCCTCACCATGAAGAATTACCTGAGCCAGTGCTAACAGACCTTAGTCGCATTCCTTTCTACAAGGCTGACGAGGCTACTGAGGCCATCAAGCCTGTCCTTGGCGACCTGTACAACCACGACGGCCGCAGCTTCTTGGGCCAGCTCTGGTCCGTCTTCGGCTCTCTCAAGTACGTTGAGAACGACCCCAACTGCCCCGGCGCCATGAGATGGGCCAAATAGAGGGGGGTTGCTGTACAAACAACAAGACGGTTTTCTTTAGACGGACATAAAGAGACATAGAGGACATAGACATTTTTAGACTCAAAGACCGCAGAGTCAAAGCTTGATAGAGCGGAAGCGCGTATGGAGTTTAGAGGCAGGGGGAATAGACCAAAATTTCTAGACCAAATGGCAGGGCCAAGGCTCAGAACTCTTTTGAAACTACAACTCCACCCTGAACAAGACACAGTCTTGTCATTCTCAAAAAGCGTGAAGTATTCATATTTAAGGTTCTCGTGATAACAAGCGACCGGCGTTAACGTTACAGAGCGGATAATAGACGACCTTGCCAAATAGTTTCCTGGAAAGGAAGAGAGGTACCTCGAGATCGCTGAAAATGAGTAATGTGGAATTGCACTCGAAAAGAGTTTACACCAAGGACATCAGATTTGGGGATCGAGTGCAACCCATCTCCATGTTCCCGCTCAACTTGCATGACACGCGGTTTCTAGTCAAGGGGTAGCCCAGGCAATGTGGCGTGTCCCATTCTGGACCATCCGATTCGCGCTTGCGTCGTCTCTTGGATCAAATGCCACGTTGGTGAACTTGCGTGTTCCCAGACGGAAAAGAATGCGCACTAAATCCAGCTCCTTGGGCTCCCATCGTCCGAGCTAATCTAACAGAGTTTACACATGTTGAAACAGTGCGCGCAGCATATTCACGACAGCTTTGCAGGCTGGCGATAGCTACATGTCCATTTGAACTGAATCGTGTAATTCAGATGTGATTTGCTGTTGCGCAAACCCAGCCACGCACCGTAGGCTCCGGTCTGGGTTGGCTTGCGCAACTATCTAGCAGGAAGCACCGGGGCGAGCGGGGGGTTCTAGATTACGAAATAGCCCTTGCAGACTTGTGTGTGTGTTCGTCCTATATCATCCCGAGGAGATGGCTCCGGGTCTCATGTCATAGAAGACAATCGGCCACTTCCTGCAAAAGATATTGTTGTCCAACTGTTCTCTCGCTGTCTCCAAACTGTCATCTCATCATTCATCAGTCATTCAAACTATTGACAAAGTACTGCTAGCATCTTGCCCTGATCAGGACGATCAACAAAGGCAACACTATGGCGTCGGCTTACATACTCGCCGTCTACTTCCTAGTAGTGGTCTTTGCCGGTCTTCAACTCAAACAGAAGATCAAGGCTCTCAAGTCTCCTCTGAGGAAACTCCCTGGGCCATGGTATGCCCCTCTGACAACATTACATCTTCGTTACCTCTTCTCGGCCGGCACCATCTGGAAGTTGGTAGAGAGAAGTCACAACAAGTATGGATCGATTGTTCGACTCGGTCCCCGACAGGTATGGATCTCCGACAAGGAGGCCATGAAGCAGATCTTGGTCAAGACGGATCTTCCAAAGGTCGCCATGTATGCCGAAATTTCGAGAGACAAGTTCAGCCCTGGGCTTTTTGGTGAGATGTGAGTCGTTCTGATTTTCTGCCCACAATATGCATTTGCGACGTGACCCTAACTCAACGTTTCTGGAAACAGCCGCCAAGAGCCGCATAGGCGGCTCAAGCGCTTCTTGTCTCCAGCGTTCACGGTCAACTACATCGACAACCTTGAGATGTTCTTCAAGAGCACCGTTCGTGATGTCCTCAACAAGTACCAGTCACAGATCAACGAAGACCCGGTCTATCATGCCAAGAAGGGTATTGAGGTCGACCTGATGGATGACCTTCATAACGTGGCCCTCGACATGTAAGCCAATAACTCTGCAGATGCCTCGAAGTCTTCCGGGCGCCTTCTTACTCGTATTACAGCATGGGAGAATGTTCTTTCGGAAAGGGGTTCGGACAAACCAACCCTGATAGCTTAATTGAAGATGGAGTCGACGAGAAGATCTGGAAATCCATTCCTCGCTCAATTTTTGATGGCCTCAGCAAGCGGTACCAGGCAAGTTCATTCATCGCAAAGGAAACAATACCCCTTCCGCTAGTATTAACATCGTAACAGACTGTTTACGTCAAGAAGTTCTTCCGTGCTCTGGGGATTGACATGCAATTCGACTGGCCCGCAGAGATGATTACCGCCATCGACGCCGTTGTCCAACGACGCAAACGCACCTCTGACGTCGAGCGCCGAGACCTCCTACAGCACCTCATTGAGGAAGGCAAAAAGCCCGACACCGGCACTAGCATGTCTGCCCGCGATATTGTCGACCAAATGGCCGAGATCCTCCTCGCCGGTTCCGAGACCACATCTGGCACCATCGGCTGCCTCTTCCTTGAACTCGCCCGCAACCCCGACGTTCGCGCAAAGCTCTTTGCCTCTCTCCCGTCTAAGGGCTTCAATGACGAAATCGTCACCAGCAAATCGGTCCGCAACGAGGAGGAATACGAGTATCTTGAGGCCTGCATCAAGGAGAACCTCCGCCTGCACCCCATTGCGTCGGAAATGGGCCGCCGCACTGGCAACCAGTGGATCAATCTCTGTGGTTACGATCTGCCCCCTCACACCGTAGTCTCGGCCTCGTACCGCGATCTTCACCGCAACGAGGATTTCTGGCCCCAAGCAGAACGGTTTTGGCCCGAGAGGTGGCTGTCAGACGACAAGAGAGACGGAGCTCCTGCACCTGAGTAAGTCCCACTGCTCCCTGTCCGGTGAAACACGTTGTGCACAAGATCTAACAGGTTCTCTAGTCTGGATGCGTACTACCCCTTTTCTGGAGGCAAACACTCTTGCATCGGAATCAAGTAAGTCATTATCTGGAGAGCCCTCATATGATACCAGCGATCGTTCTAACAGAATCAATAAAGCTTTGCATGGGCGGAGATGAGAATGGTCGCCGCCAACCTTCTACAAAGATTCGATGTCCTCGAAGTTCCGGGCCAAGACATCGACTTCCGCCAGTATATCACCATGCAATTTGCAACCGGTCACTGGAAGGTTATTCTCAAGCCGAGAAACTGAGCCCAACGGCCGGCAACTATACTCTTATGACGAAACTTTCACAAAGCAAAATTTTTAGCATTTAGACTGGAAAGCATTTCATAGTTTGCCTCTCTGAGATGGAGTTGTGGGGTTGAGATTTACGTTCAAGGGATTGTACTTGGAACAAGCGAATCCAATGCATCGATTCACGAGGAAGCTGTGATCTAGATACAAGCGAGATTGAATTAGATTGTGTGATCGCATTAAGACGCGCAAGAACTGGGGAAACGAGTTGTCAACTAGTCTACGTCTCGCAGAACTTGGCCAAACCCCCTCATTGAGTCCATGTCCTTAGGAGCGGTTATCACGGCTAAGAGACTCTGCCTGAGATGCTGCAGCAGTCAACACTCCCACCGGATATGTTGCATTCAGCAGCTCGGGGGGACTAGAACAGGAAGAACTTGCCAAACACCCTAGTCCCAGCAATGACCACCAGCTTGACGACGTGAGGGGGCTTCTAAGACACTTCGTGGCGGGAAGACTCCGCTCAGAAGTCAACAACCTTGTTCCTTACTGCAACAAAATGCATGTGAAAAGCTTATTAGCGACGGAGATGACAAAGTGCGAGCGGTTTATCTGCCCTTGTTAAACTACCATCATGTGTCTGTTGCGTGCCAGACCGACGGACCGACGGTGACATCTCAGCGACATGGGCCTGGTTGATTCGGCGTGGAGCAAGCAAATGGCACCAGAAAGCTTAATTCGTGGCTACAGTGGGGTAGTTAACACGAGACATATTGATCGAGCCAAAGGTCGCGCGGGGGGTGCTTGCCGCTCATATCTTCTGGGCACAGGGTTTCTCCGCTTGGTGGAGGAGACGAATTCGAAGGACTCGGAAGATGGGAGGGGCTTCGGCATCGAAATTAGGCCCGACGAGACACGTTTCCCCGCCGGGATCGAGACAAGACAGTTGGACGTTGGGATCCTGGTTTATCTCAGTTGATCGATGGTGATTGAGTCATTTGCTTCACAACCCACTTGGGCCACAAAGAAACCCCCACGGAGAAGGAATCTTGGTAAGAGCCGAAGACAGAACTACAGGGAAAGGAGAAGCAAAACCGACACAATAATCCATCCGCTAAATGAACCTCGAATCAAACGTTCACCTTATTCGCTAACTTCAGCCAGTTAACAGAGTTTATGTGTTGAAGACGGAATAATTGTCAACGATGCAGCCCCAAACCTTAGCATGAGTACATTAATTTAACCGAACAGCTCAGTCCACAGAATCTAAATCTTCTATTTCAACAGCACGTGAACAAAAAAAAAAAAACAGATATATGCAACCGCCGCTTAAAGAGTCCTGAGTGTCTTCTTCTACTGACATTACTACCTTTGATGCCGCTCCTTTTAGCGAGTTCTTACCGCGTATTCTACCAAGATCGTAATCACTTTGAATAGCTGAATTAGACGACGATAAAGGAAGCAGCACTAATGAAGGAAGTCAGTCCTGCGTGGATAGGTTCTTCTTGGGTTTTGGAGCACAGATAGAAGCCTCCGGAAAACGAGACTAGATCACATTCGCAAAACATGCTACGCTAATCCTGAGGATGGACATCAGCAACACAGGTTTTCGTTGACTGCAACCCTTATTCAGATCACCTTGAATCCTGATCCCAGGAACTCGTTGCTACATCTCACCTCTGGCTCTTCCAAGATGATGATACCTCGGACTGGTACGGACACTGCGAAATCGACTGGAGAGAGCCCGTACATACCTCAATGTGCCCATCGGATGTGCACTAACATCAGTTGAAAGCGTTCTATTCAATAGGACGACGAGGACATCTCCCTTCACCCTTGACTCAAGCTAACGAACACTCCACCATCGTAGTGATTGTGCGGAACTGGAAGAAGCGACTAATTCTTAAACCGGCCTTTTCAAGAATGAACTCGAGCTCTGGCACTGATCTTTCCTTCCCGCCAAAGAAGAAAAAAGTATCCCATGTCATCAAGTTAGCAAGGTCCGGAAGTCTTGACTGGTGGATAGGTGTCAGAGTAGATGGGGCCGCGTTCTGATTGCTGACAATGAACGGGCTGGAGTTCCAAATCTCGTTGATCACCATACGTGAGCCCGGAGTCTTTCTCATCGAGTTCGCAACTTTGGTAAGTATCTTGATAGCGTCTTCATCATCGTATTCGCGTCTAACAGATATCAATATGCTGCAGCGAAGCGGCTTATATGAAATTCAGAACTGCGTGTACTCACAAAACTCCTCTGAGGTACCATATGTCACCTTCTGCTACGTTGTCTTTGAAGTAGTCCTGTACAACACATTTGACTTTCCCATCGGCAGCTCTTTGTGCAATATCCTTAGGCAGATTCTGCTTGAGATGTTAGTATCAACATCCAATTCATGCCGGGTGCAACTGACGGATCTCAAGCTCTCGATGGCGGGTTGAAGATCCTGAAAGGTCCAATGAAGCTCCGGGTTATGCCTCATGATGTCAAAACCGCTGTCACCTGGACCGCACCCAACATCAACAACTCGGGCTCTGGGGCTCTCATGCCAAGGATAGTCATTAAGAAGCGCTGGTCTAGTCGTTCGCTGCAATGGACGTATCGATAAGCCAAAGTCAGGTGTTATGATGCGTATGTTAAGATATACCTACATTGAGCCATGGCAGAACACCCTTGATGACCTTGAGCGCAACGCCGGAGTTCTCGGGATGACTAATATATTCAAAGAATGTTTCTCCCTTCTGTGCCACTGCAGAACAGAAAGGAGCATCTGTGGCCAGATAAGAGTCTTTGGTCTTGATGTCTGTCATATGAGATAGTAGACCTGCGGAGCTCCTAAGGCCCTCGTTCGATCTTTGCTTATTAGAATAAGGTAGGGACAAAGGACACTAAGTACCGAAATTGGAGCTTACAAGAGGGACAAGAATTGAGCAGCACTGCCCTCCTTTTCGAGGTTCTTACTATGTCGAGCATTGCTGAACACGTTTGGCTGCTTTTCTTGGTAGATGTACTCAGCTGCCAGTGTTCTCATGACTCTCCCTGAGATAGTGGTCAGTAAACTAGAGACATTGAGGGCGGCGCAGGGCAAAATGCCTACCTAATTTCTGCTCATTGACGTTCAGTTGACTGGCTAAATCTGCCAGCTTCGCATCGCCTCCAAGATCTGTTATTGCATCTGTGATACCAAGGGACACTGCGACGTTGAGTGCACTCGTCCGCGCTGGTTGCAGGCCCATCTCAAGCAGCTTGATGTGATTGGGTGTAACTGCTGCATCAAGAGCGCGGACGTCCACGCGAATCTTCTCGATAGCCTCAAACGCTTGCCAAGAGATTAAATGCTCGGGATCGTCGAACTTTGTAGAAGCTTCTGGGTCCCAAACTTGGGGTGTTCCTAGATTGTGTAGGTCGACTTCATGTTCGAGAACAGCAATGTTGTCCCGCAAAGATTGGAGGAGTGTTTGGAGGAAAGACATGATTCGGAACTTGATGGGGTTGTGTATTTTCAATAGTATAGAAGCTTGAACGTTCTTTCATCAGACCGGCGACGCCATCTGTTCATGTACCCAAAGACTTCTTGCGTATGTGGAGGGGGCGAACCCAGGGCTTGTGGGGTAGCAGGCCTACCCCACAAGCCATGTAAGTCAACGGCTTTGGATGGCTCGTTTGAAGTTGGTTTAAAACAGTATCGAAAGACCACTCTCAAACCCCGACACAGATTAATTTCCATCGCTATTTTGGTTCGAAATTCTCTTCATAACACAGTAACAAGTTTCCCCAATATCCTTCTTCATGTCTCATCCCCTGAAAGTGACGATAGTGGGAGCAGGCCTAGGAGGTCTAGCATGCGGCATCGCATGTCGTCGTCAAGGCTTTGAGGTCTTGATAGTTGATCAGCTAAAGGAATTCCTACGCCTTGGTGACAGTATCGGATTCGGTTCAAACTCGGCAAGGCTTCTCTATCGTTGGGGAGTCGGGTCCAGGATGGAGCCGATTGCAAGCAAGAGCAGCGAGATGCGTATCTATAACTTCGACTCTTCCGACAAACTCCTCGGTATCGACGACCAAATTGGCAAATCTGTAGAGAATTACGGATGCCGCCAAATCATAGGTCACAGGGGCGATTTCCATCTCATCATGAAGGACTTTGCTCTTGAACAGGGCGTCAAAATCCGACTTGGCGAACGAGTCGAAGTCTACGATCCGAATCAGCCGAGCATCACGCTATCCTCCGGAGAAGAGATTCAGTCAGATGTCGTAATCATCGCCGACGGTGTCAGAAGCAAAGGACGCACGACTGTGTTAGGTTATGAAGATAAACCTCAAGCGAGCGGATACGCCATTTACCGATCATTTATGAGCGGTGATCTCCTCAGAGATGACCCCTTGGCGAGCAAATTCCTCAGTGACGGCGACACAATCCGTTTGTTTCTGGCCAAGGACATGCATGGCTTCATCAGCACGTTGCAAGGTGGCAAAGAGATCAATGCAGTTCTGACTCATAAAGACGTCAGCGACGTCGCGGAGAGTTGGACTAAAGAGACCTCCAAAGAAGACGTGCTGGCGTGTCTCGAGGGATGGGACCCTGCTTTTCGGAGAGTCTGGGAAAAGATGCCCTCGGTTATTGACTGGAAGCTCGTGTATCGCCCCTGTCTCGATAAATGGGTCGCAGACTCCGGGCTGGTTGCGTTGATGGGCGATGCTGCACATCCCTTTCTACCCACTTCGACTCAAGGTGCTAGCCAAGCAATCGAAGACGGAGCTACCATAGCCAAATGTCTCTCAAAATGTGCAGGCGATATCCCGCTAGCCTTGCAAACCTACTTCGAAATCCGACACGACTACGTCGCTGAAGCACAGGCGACTGGAATCAAGCAGAGAGATATATGGCACAACTTGCACGATGAGGACAGTCAAGTATTCAAGGAGGAGTTTGACATCAACTCAACCATGATGCAAAACCTCTATCTTTGGGAAAACGACGCCGAGAAAGTGGTTGACGAAAGATGGGATGAGATTTCGAGAGGAATCCAGTAGAAACTCAGCGTTAATAGTTGTTAACAGAGTTAGAATGAGATTCCTTTGCTCATAGTTACCATGATCCAGACTCCGCATTTTCTAAGATCTTTCTGAAAAGTGACCCATGACCAAGCGTTCAATGTGTGCATATGGGCAGCTATTCTGACCCACAGCATGCCGGGCCAAGACATCGGTAACAAGCCTGCTTGTACTTCGTACGGAGTAGGCGTTATACCAATGCATTTCGGTCAAGATTTAGTCATCAAGAAAGCTGAATGCAAGGTTCTCATAGTAGCCCTTCAAAGAGCCTTCCATCTACACCTGTTGAGTCAGGCCTGAATCAGCACCGCCCGCCCACCCCGGGTCCTAGCGTCACGGATCCCCCGCAAACTCCATGTCCGTTTGCTCAATTGCCGACATCCACCGAAAGTGACGAAGACACCTACCATCTTTCCTAAACCCAACAGATCTCTTTAGAGTAATCGCGTCCAGAGAAGAGAGATAATGGTGACAGACGGAATCACTCCTTGTCAGAAGTTACAGCGAAGATGAGTCGACAACGAGAGGTCCTTCGCGCATCATCACGTGAGGCGAAGAAGTCGGGCTCTAGGCGAGGAGTTGGAAGCTGTGAGTATCGCAACAAGATCCCGAAAGACGTAAGAGCAGTGTGTTAACCTAATCTATAGCCAGTGAAGATGGCCAGGCACAACCGGAACGCCCGCGTCCGCACACCTGCACCTATTGCCAGAAAACGTTCATCAGAACTGAACATCTGATACGTCATGTTGCGTCACGTACGGAACACCATAGATCTAGGTTACTCTCTAATATCAGATTTGCGAGCTAATACCCAAAATTAGATGAAAACCGGAAGCCCTTCAAATGTCACCCCTGTGGTGCCAGTTTCGGCAGGACAGATGTCCTTCGTCGACATCAAAAGAAATGTCCTGGGAAACCGGCGCAAAACCCATCACCACGATTAGAACATGGAGAGAACCGCAATGCAGCAGACTGTGCAGTTCAGAACTCGACAGGGAATGAACCTCAGGGAGCCTCGGGCGATATCTTGATGTAAGTCAGAAGTCACATCTGCCCATCGGTTTTCACAAAGGCTCATTCAAGATTCTTTAGGACGGAAACAAATTGTCGGACAGATGATCAAGATAATGAGCGAATGATGGGGTATGTCGTCGAGAACACTGACGGCCTTCAAAGCCACGCAGACGTACTTGACGCCCTGAACTTGACGGCCTCTCGGCCCAGTGGATCTAGCGGTGATTCCATAATAGTAGTTCACCAATCAGGGGACGAAGCAACTCCTGAATCTGAATTAAGCACACCTCAGTCGAGTGAAGATCAGGATTCCACGACAAGCAAGGCACCTCGGCTTCCGAATCCTAATACCATAGCCACCGATCATGTCGAAGCTCGAACTCAATCCGACCAAGCAGCTGCCCTTGAGAGCATAGAGTCCACAATTGCGAAGAATAACCCTAGGTCGGGGACAGAGCACACCAATCTTGATGATTTCCTGATGTTCGGAGACTCATTCGTACCTGGACTCAATCCGGGAGATATCGATATAGGAAGCGTCACAGACTTACTATTTGACTTCAACCCCAATGACATGATGCTTCCCGTACCCCTTCCTAAAGACATATGCATTCTATCAGATTCGAGCCGGCATGCGGCCCCGGACTCTTCATTCTGCAACGGTCCTGAGAATCTACCTCAGTACCAGAACTTCCGCTACACACCTCGAACTATTAGATGTTCCGACGACGACGTCAGTGCAGTCAGCAATGCTTTCGCCAAGACACATGTCATTACAGCCACCTCAGACTCGGTTCATCTTAGTCTTAGCCAAATTTCCCGGTGGATCAACGCATACTTTGATTACTTTGACATACATACGCCTATAGTACACCAGCCGACCTTCATGCTTTCGACTACGCCAGCCTCTCTGCTTCTTGGTATGCTAGCCATAGGCGGCTGTATTGTTTCAGAGCGGGGTCCCGCCTCAAAGGCCTACGAAGCTTCCTGCCATCTCCTGGCTCAGGTGTGTAACTTGGGTTGATCTTTCTTCGTTGATCCTTACATCTTCCATTATTATTTCCGACGTTGATCCTGACACTCCTATCAGTACGAGCAGGATCTCTTGCAGAGCTCTTTCTCGGAGCTATGGCCGATACAGACCGCCCTTTTATGCATTCAATTTGGTGCATTTTCAGACAACCCCAGATATGCGCGGCAGGCGCAGCGGCAATTTTCTCTTGTAACAGATGTGAGTCAAGTATATGATTTGTACCGGCTCTCGAATTCCTGCATAAGACAGTAAAGACTGATCTTCCGAAGCTACTTCGCGCAGTGGAAGTTCAAGTGCGTGGGACTCACCCAGTCCAAGACTCCGACTGGATAGACTGGATCTTTGTAGAAACTTTGAGCAGGTTGGTGGATTTTTGATACTAGGCGAGGCTCTATCTGACACTACGATCTTATTCAGATTGGCTAGCTGGACCTGCATTCTGAATGCAGCTATATCGCTCCTCGACCAAGAATCGACCTGCATCGCTGCGCCTCAAGTGACAGCAGAAATGATCGTGCCGTCTAACGACAGTCTCTGGCGAGCGCCCTCGGCCGAAGCATGGGCTCAAAACAAAGAGTGGCAATCGTATAGGCCCGTCAATCTAGTCGAAACTTCGAGACGAGTGTTCATCGGCGAGTTTCCCACGGTCACTATAAGTTCGTTTGGACTCCTCACGTTGATCGGGGCTCTCGTAGCAAACATCTGCGCCAGAGAGCGCTACTCTCCCGAAATGGCTCCCATTCTTGATCGGGAATACTGTACTAAGATGGAGCGAAGCCTCCAAGGGTGGGAGAATCTGTGGCGCAGTCACCCGCATGCTGAGCATGTCACCGATAGACGAAATGATCCCTTGATGGCTGACTGTCTAGATCTGCTGAGCTCTGCTTATCATCATCTTTACATGGGCCAGGAGCTTCAGATCCTGAAGAGAATCGCAAAGGAGCCCGGATGTCACTTGCAAGCCCCCTCTCTTCCAACTAACACGAAATTTCTGGTTGTTATCAAGTACGCTACCACTGCTTGGTTGGCGGATACCAAGACGGGTATAGCCCATATGCAGCGCAAAGCGGCACTGGAGTTTGGTGGTCTTGGCCCAATGGCAGCTTATGAGACTGGTAAGCATTCATTTCCTGGGCAAAGATCACTGCACTTACGGGCAGTCTTAGTAACTTTGTCTTAGCGCTGATTATCCTGTGGTGGCTGAGTCTTCGGCAAAATCTTACGTCGCCGAATCCTGGCTACACCCCGGTGGACGAGAAGGAGGGCTTGGAAAATATCAATCAGATATTCAAAGACATCGTGCAGGAACTAGACGAACAAGGAATTCCGGGCGATGGAGACAGCTCGGATATGGCTTCCCGAGCCTTGTTTCACTATCAGGTAATGTTGGAGCAATGGGTGTGGCCATGTGAGTTCTTGTTCCCCCTGATTCTCGCTTATCTGTTTGCTAAGCCACGCTGGACGCGTAGACACGAATTCCATGTCCCAAACCCTGCAAGCTTTTGCATCTCGATTGTGCCTGGGGGAGGTCTGAAATCCGACTTGCTGCGGCTCAAACGGAGAACTTTTGGTAGTTGGAAATTTACCTATTCGAGAGAATATGACGTGGGGTGGCTGTATATTGCACCGATGGGGAAAAAATGCAGTGCACCCCATGTATCACGCAGGTTCAACGGCTTCTCAAACAAAAGTTCCCAACGTTTCCCACCAACGCCGACAGCACCCTTGCTGAAACATAACGGGAGGTCCACAAAATACTGGAAGCGGTCCTCCGGCAGCGTTGACAGATCGAAAAACGGAAACAATAAACAAATCAGCATCTCTGCCCATCTCTACATCCACCTGAAGTGGTTGGTCAGCGAATTAACCTTGATGTAGATCACCGGGATAGCAACGACTTCAGCTTGTCAGGGTGCGATGTAGTTCGTGATGTTACCCCAGTTGCTTATTCCCACAGAGACAGTCTTCATTATGGTGTTGAGCAGGCTGAGTTGAGACCACGATGGTTGTTGGATGACGGATGATACTTGTGCGTCAGCTCGTCATGGGAGGATAATCGAACCATTTACATCTTGCTCTACATCATTGAGTGGGCTATGCTTCTGGCTTTCTAGATACCGAATTAGGCTTCTGCCTAC
This sequence comes from Colletotrichum godetiae, assembly GCF_030913485.1. NCBI lineage: Eukaryota > Fungi > Ascomycota > Sordariomycetes > Glomerellales > Glomerellaceae > Colletotrichum > Colletotrichum godetiae. The sequence goes on along the minus strand of NW_026851300.1, from coordinate 227,330 downwards.
CTGTACTTCTGTAGTATGCGATAAATGCGTGTAGCCTTACTTCATCTATCTAAAGGTATATTAAGTATATATGTGATTATCATCTTCGGTGCTTGACTTGAGTAATGCATCTGACGAATTATCACTACGCAAACTCTCTCGCTTTCACATCACTCTACGATCGTTTACCTCTTAACTTTGTGTTCAAAACACCTTCAACACACCGACTAGTCATGGCGTACCCTGAGAATGTTGGCATCAAGGCCATGGAGATCTACATCCCTGGACAGGTTCGCATCTCTTTGACTTCAATCCTTCTACCTGCCGATACTGATGCAAACCCGTTCAGTGCTTGGACCAGTCTCTTTTCGAACAGCACCAAGGCGTTTCGGCAGGAAAATATACCGTTGGCTTGGGTCTCAAGTACATGAACTTCTGCAACGACCGTGAGGGTAAGTCAACCCCCGCGATGGCCCCTTGAATCTAGTCTGACCGCTGACCAACAGTCCAGATGCGTCTTCCATGGCCCTCACAGCTGTGTCGTCACTCTTACGAAAGTATAACATCGACCCCAACTCAATCGGCCGCCTCGAAGTCGGTACCGAGTCGTTGGTCGACAAAGCCAAGTCTGTCAAGACCGTGCTGACCCAGCTCTTCGAGCCTGCCGGGAACACCAGCCTAGAAGGCATCGATACTGTCAACGCATGCTACGGCGGCACAAGCGCCTTGTTTAACGCTATCAACTGGGTTGAATCCCGCTCTTGGGACGGCCGAAACGCCATCGTGGTGGCATCGGATATTGCCCTATACAAGGAAGCCGCGTCTCGGCCTACGGGCGGCGCCGGCTGTGTCGCCATGCTCGTGGGCCCCAACGCTCTGCTTGCAATGGAACCGGCGCTCAAGGGGACTTTCATGACACATGCTTATGACTTCTACAAGCCGGATCTCAAGGCTGAATTCCCTTTGGTAAATGGACATGAATCGCTTCGCTGTTACATGTCGGCGTTGGACGCTTGCTATCAACGCCTTCGTGAGAAGTTGGAAGCGGCTGATCAACGGGGTATCAAGGGCCAGGGTTTCAACAACCTTCTGGAGACGTTCGATTACATGGCATTCCACACTCCTAACTGCAAGATTGTGAGCAAGTCGTATGGGCGACTTCTGTACAACGACTACCGACTGTCTGGCGACAAGAGTCGGTGGGAGACCTTGCCGGAAGAGCTCCGCGGGCTCAACCATGAGGATTCTCTGAAGAGCAAGGAGCTTGAAAAATTCTTTGTCAATCTTTCCAAGGAGTTATTCAAAGCGAGGGTCGAGCCATGTATTGCCGCCCCTACCTTGTGTGGCAACATGTACACAGCTAGTCTATACTGCTCCCTCATCAGCCTGATTAGCAACATCGACCTCAGAGACAGCGTTGGGAAGACTATCGGCATGTTCAGTGTAAGTTTTGTTCTTGTACCATTCAGGTGCGAATACTCCGCTGACAAGGGATGCGGAATCAGTATGGCAGCGGTATTGCCAGCACTCTGTTTGCGCTCAAGATCACCGGAGATCTTAGCGAGATGGTCCAAAAGATTGACCTCATGAAGCGTCTCGAGAAACGTGAGATTTGCACGACTGGGCAGTATGAAGAGGTGAGAATGAACCTGACCTTACTCTTTTGCGAGCCATCACTCACTACGATTTCGCAGGCTTGCTCGCTCAGATTGAAAGCATATGGTGCCAGGGGGTATGAGCCTGCTGGAAGCATCGAAACCATGGCTCCCGGGACGTACTACTTGCAGAATATCGATGATGTATACCGCCGGTCTTACGCTGTGAAGTCATAAAGTCCCATAGACGAGATCTTCGGCATCTAGGAGCGTTCTAGACATGACCAGACAGTACTTCGACGTGGAAGGATTCAGCACAGAATATCGGTCATCGATGCAGGTAGATAGCACAGACTTCTAACCATTTTATGCAGCCTTGTTCTCTATCTTTTCTTCCTCGCCTGCTGTGACATCCTCGTCGCCTTTCTTCCAACGATACTCCTTCTCGATGCCTAACTCCCTCTGCGCCGTGTCACAGAGCTTCGCGTTCCCACAGCCACATACGGCCGGTTCCCTGATCCAACGATATGTGATACTCCACCGATCTCCCCGTTTACGCACTGTTCCATCAGGTAACGTATCTGTCTTCCGCTTCCTGATGCCGTGCTTCCAGTGCAGTCTCGAGTCTCCCGACATCTGCAACATGCTCCTCGGCGTAAGGTCTACTTCCACCATTCTTCCTTCCTCGCCCTCATCCGGAGGTAGCGCGAACTGCATCATGACCGGCGATCCCAGAGACAACGCATACAACTGATCGTATGCGGAATGCGTGTCGACATGAGGTGGAATACCGGCGCCAGGGGGGTAGTGTTGCAGGCAAACTTGATCCGGTGGTCTGCCCTCGCGTGTGGGAAGTAGCGGCTCCAACCAGTCTGGAAAAGGGTTGAAGGGAATATTGGGGTCCACGCCGAAGGTTTTGTAGTCGAAGGTGTAGCCGTAATGCAGGGAAAGTCGGCCGGAGCGATCTGGCCAAGAAAGCTGGTTGCGGAAGATGTGTATTAACTTTTCCTCATGCTCGGCTGTTATGAAGTCGTCTTGCCAGAAGATGCCCGAGGGCTGGATCGGTAATTCTTTCATTGCACAAGTTGTAATATCATGCACAGGTTTTCATCGGACCGGTGGCGATATGAACAAGTTGCTGAATCCTGGTCTTCAAGATGAGGTTGAATCCAATTTTGACTCAGCGGCAAAAGTCGTTCAGTGTGGCACCACCACGGAACCAAGGTGGGGCACGTGCGGGAAGACCAAGTGCGCCGGGTGAGGTACTTACCAAACTCGAGTCTCAAAAAATAACCCTCATATGATTTGGGACAACCCGAGAAGACTTCGAAAAGTGAGCTTGATCTGAAATGGAAACTCGTTTTCAATAAGATGCTTCTCATAGGAACCGCCAATAACACCGTCATGGGAGGGGGCAATAGTCTGTATCGCTTGTCACAACATCATAACATGTAATGCAGGCCTCTACGATCACAGCCGCTCCACCTACCGTCGCTAAGAACTTTGGCGTATGAATGTTGATGGCTTGGTAGGAGCTCCGTTTTCGATGGGCTGAAAACTGCATGCGAGTGCGACTGCCACTGAACCGGAGGGGTGGGGTTGTTTTCTTTGCTGTTGCAGGCGGGGTAGAGGGAATGGAATGTAAAGTACTCAAGAAGCATGCCGCATGTCGTGTATACGTCAACATGAGAACCATGGGCTTGAGAGCCATACTGTCGTGGGATGCTTCCTCCTGCTTGTCTTCAGATCACATGTGAGGTACTCCCAGATGAGTACTCAGGTGATGAGAACAGTGAATAGATCGGGTCGTACAAGCATTACAAGGTCCGATATCCCATGTCGCGGATGAAACGGTTCTGAAGCTTGATCCCCAGCTGTGCCTCGCTAGACACGGCAAGCACACTTTTAATCAAACTTGAGACGAATGACGGGATGAACGACACACAAACACAGAGCACAGATGGGGGGGACCAAGACAAGCTTAAGTAGGTTGAAAGGATGAGTTTTTATGTCGCATTAAGCAGCAGACACTAGGTATATGTGTGGGTAGGTAGGGGGACTAGATTTATGTAACCGTTCCGTTGAACAAGGCGTCCCTTTAAACCAACCGTCTTGTTCGTTAACGCTTTTGCCCATATCCCGAGAAATCTGCACAAATGTCCAAAGCAGAAAAAACTGGTGGTGGGCACGAGGGGCAATGGCAAATAGGCCGCACCATCCCAAAAATATGTGCCCCGAAAGAAAAGAGGTATCCCATGCGCCGTCAAGAAGCTCTGAAGATTAAGGAAAACATCCATTACTGGGCTTCGTCATCGTGGCGAGGTTTTTTGCGTGGGTTTGTGTGAGATGACCCCCTTTCCCCGACGAAAAACTCACCCCAGGCAGGGAAGAAGACTGAACCAGGCGAAAAAAGGATAAACCTTTCTTACGCCGAGAACTTGTCGCCGAGGGTGACATCCAGGTGGCCCTTGTAGTAGCCCTTGCAGCCGACGCCATCAGCGGCCTCCATGCCGGGCATGTAGGCAGCCTCGTTAGTGCCGTCAGACTTGACCCAGGAGCAGGTCTTGCCGTTGGCGGCGACCTTCATGCCGTAGTAAGGCAGGCTCTGGGAGCCGGCGACGAGGACGGAGGCGTCAGCACCGGAGTTACCGCCGTTGGGGGTGGAACCCCAGTCGAACTCGAGCCAGGTACCGGCGAACTGACCGATGAAGGTCTTGGGGACCTCGGTACCGGGGCCGCAGGCGCAGGAGCCCTGGGAGTCGGCGTCGAAGGCGACGTTCTTGGACTGACCCTCCTTGACGGTGAAGGTGATAGCGGCGAACCAGCAGCCGTCGATCAGGCCCTTGGGGCCGATCTTGTTGAAGCACGAGCAAGTGTAGTCGGCATCGCTCGCGGTGAAGGTGGTGGTGTAGTTGTAGAGGGAGACGCTGGCGTCGTTGATGGTCTGCATGTTGCAGCCCCAGTCGTCCTCGCTACCGGTGTTGCCAGAGTAGGCGATCTCGGCGATGGTGGCGCGCTTGCTCTTGGAGCCGCTGCAGAAGGGGGTGAAAACACCGCCGGAGGAAGCAGCAGAGGTAGCGGCGGGGACGGCGGAGGAGGTAGAAGAGGGAGTCGTGGAGGGGAGGATGTTCTTGATGAAGGTCAGGTCGCGCTCCTCGTTGGCGTCAGCGGTGCGGCGCTCGTGGAACTTCTGGTGGTTGTGGAGAGAAGGGTGGGCAGACACGCCGGTGAGGGCGGCCGCGAGGACGACGGCAGAGGTGAAGTGCATCTTGAACTATCGGAGATCGTGGGGAGATTCGTTAAAACTCGTTGGTGGTTAAGAATGCTAAAAGTTCTGTTTATTTGCAAGACCCGTCCGGAAAAGAGTGACAGCGGGTTATCAAGATAACTCGCGGATTTGGACGATGGTTTGAAGAGAGAGTGGTGGTGTCAAAAAGCCAGGAGACCGGGATGTGCCAGAAAAGGGAGGGAGATGAGAGCCATTTTGAAGGGATGGAAATAATCTCATTCGAAGCGCCCTTCTGCGCTGCGTGTTAGCAAGAGACATTGTCGAACTGGGGGAACTTGGTGTGGTGACAGGGGCGTCGTCACCATGGCGTCGCGTTCTGCTCTATCATCCACCATCAACAGCCCATCACAACCCGTCAACAACCCTGCTTAGCCAGGAACAGACCCCCAAACGGGTAAAGGCCCAGAAGTGATGACCGAGAGGGCTAGGCGATGTGGAGGGGGCGCGTCGTTGGTTCCAGGGCCAGACAGGCCGGGCCAGGAACAATCTCTGTTTCTCTCGCTTGCCAGCTTGGTTCTGCCAACTCAGGCACAGGCCACAGCTGGCACCCACACACTCCTCTCGCGACGTGTGGGAGCTAGGAACCAGTAGGGAGACATGGGTGAGTCGGATGGTGGAGGGAAATGGATCATGGATGGATCATGGTGCACCGCCGGCGCCAGGGCAGGATTGGACGGTGATGCGGGAAAAGGGGGTGGGGAAGGCAATTTCACCACACGCCAATTCCAAAAGGGCCACGGCCAGCCAAAGCTTGGTCCCAGGTTCGAGTCCAAGCAAATCCCTCCTCAAGGTCGCAGTAACATTCCATTCACAAGCCAACCAGAAGCCAAGCATCACTAGACCGTCACACGGCGGACCTGCCAATGGGTGATTATTGAATGGAAAGATGAGAAACTAAAGCTTGGGTTTGTTTGGTTTGATGGATCGTCATCAAAGTATTTCCATCTCATCTTGGGTTGATGCGGATATTCAGCGCCAACAAGCCACATCACACACACACACATTAGGATGAAAACATCCCGTTGCTGTTGGACAACACACCAGTGTCTCTCTCGAGTGAAAGTTGCTCCTCTTTCGTACGCCCCATGAATCCCACACCAACAAATGCCGGCAGGAAGAACGCGCCGGCCAGGCACACCCGCACGTTAGGTTTCGGGGACGAGGCTTGCCGCAATGCCAGGAACAGTGAACTTAGCTCCAGCGCCTGGGCCTGGAACCTGGACCTCGACCTGGAACCGGAACACGAAATCTTGGACTTGGACGGAGGACCACAAATATGGCACCCACAAAGTACCACCACACTCCCAACTTTGCACGACGGGACACTCAAGAGAAGCACAAGCTATGACGGGAAGATCGACGCCGCCCGTCCACATGTCCACAACCGACCTGCAGAATCACACAAAGTTTTGCCTTGCCAACCTGCAGTACTGCGCTGCCCGCTGGGCCGGATTCAGGTTTCTCGAACCCTTCCAGACTTGATAAGAAGTCTAGAACGGTACAAACCCCAAGTCTTGCTCTTGGCCTTCACAATCTCTCTCTCCATGACTCCGACCAAAACAGAGACTTCCCCCGGTGGAGATCCGGTGGAGGCGCCCGAGTGCATAAAGTTAAATCTCTCACCCAAATGCTCGTGAACAGGCGAGTCGACGCCCCCGAATGTCAAAGACAGTCGTCACTGCTTGCCTCCTATGACGTTGCATATCCAAGCCCTATGGTAGCAATACCCCTTCATCGACGTCCTATTCGTCCTTCAACCTGCTGTCAGCATGCATAGTTCGGCAACCGAAAACCCCTCAGTTGTCTTCTGATCTTATCTTTAAGTCTCTCGGAAGAGGGCCGACGACTTGATGACCGGGAGCATCGAAATGCAGCATGAACGCATTCAATCATCAATATCATCCGATGGAGACAACCTGACAGGACCTGTCAAGTGAGGGATTGGAAATTGCCCGTACTCTTCAGAAAGAGCAACACCAGGATAACAGGCAAGTATACTGAGTCCTGCCTCCTGGCAGGATGTTTCCATGCATTAGGCCAATGGTGCATCATCCCATCTCTCCTTTCCCTTCGCCTCCCTTCGGTTACCTTATTGCCCTTCCAATATTCACAGGATGTTTCCTCGGCAGTGCAGTACAGCTCATAAGAGACTTCGTACTCACAGCGTCCCATGTTCCGATCCCAGTGCCGCTGCCACACAACGGCCCTTACGTCGCCGGGGGGGTTGAAAGTGGGAGTGCCAGGAACCGATGGGGTCTGGGTCTTCCCAGCTACACCCAGCGGAAGCCCGTTCAAGCCGCTCAGCGTAACGGATACGGCGACCCGGTCCACCACCAAGTGGGAACACAATCACCATTTTACCTTGCTGTCCGAAATCCCTCCCCCCTTCCTCCCGTGCTCCCCTTCCTTTTTGAACTGATTTCAAGGAAGAGCATTTTCTGCGCAGTGCGAATCTGCGGTTTCCTCTGTCCCGTTTCTCCACTGGGGCAGTGCTGGCAGCGAAGACCAGTGGGCAAGTTGCAATCCTGGACGCGTCATAGGCCTCGTCAGGACTCAGGACTGAGTGCAGATGGAGCGAGCTACCGCCTGTCCAGCGACGGCCTGCAGGCCGGCTGCTTCTGCTGCTGCAGGACCAGCTGTTCATCAGGGCACTGAAAGCACATAGACACGTGCGGCAGTGCGCTCGTGAGGACGGTGTTTCTGGGAGGGCTCTGGGGATCGATGCTTATTGCTGTTTACCGTGGAAGACAGCAGCAAAGTTCGGACGAGTCGATCTTCCTCCTGATAGCTTGGCTTGCGGCTGTGTAGAGTCCGGATGGCGCCAGGGAAGAGGAGCCGCACCCGGACCAAATGCGCCCATGTGGCATTACCCGGAGGGACCTGGACTGTTTGCCTCTAAGAATAGTCTTCCCTTTTTATTGTTTCGCTTTGGTGCTTGGCCCGGGTGGTTGCCCAGGGAGGCAGGTGGAATGTGCCTGCAACAATTGTTCCTGAAGATCATTCACTCTTTGGGACAACTTTGGGCATGCCGTCGAGGATTCGAGTGAGATTCGATCTGACTTGTCGACTGATCTGCCAGATCAACAAGAGCACATTCAACATTGTCTTCCCCTGGGAAAGGGGGCGAGGCGCCGCCCAATGCACTTGACGGGCACACGAAGCTTTTGTCACTGCACCCGGCTGTCAAGCACAGGACAACGCTTTAATGAATTGCGAATTGGCAGTCGATGCCGCCATGGCACCACCCATGTGCCTCGAATCAACAGAGCGCTACTCTCGCGAGAGCAGCCATCTACCCTGACTTGAGATAGTCATACGCACCGGGACTCCGGGCGCACACACAATCTGCCCGCCCTTTCGCATTATCTCGTACTAGCCACCACCGCCACAGCGCCACTCTTGCGTTGGGGCTTTCTCCGCCAGGGCTGCTTCGCGCCTCCTTAGGGCCTTGCCCCAGCGCCTCGATCATCACATCACGAGTCCTTTACGACTCAATAGCCCTGATGGTCTAGCGGTATGATTCTCCCTTAGGGCACATCTTCAGATTCACCTATCTGGGAGAGGTCCCAGGTTCGAATCCTGGTTAGGGCCTATTCTTTTGTATTTTTGTTTTGCCCTTTCCAGTTGACGGTTCCTTTGCTCAATTAAGACTGGGAGCTGCTATGGAAGAGCTCACAAGCGTGAGAGACGTATCAACGCTGAGAGAATGTGATGTGGACGAAGTGAGTAAGCCTTTTACGCTGCTCCTCGCCGCTTAGTGTCAATGGTATTATGGACCATGACATAGAAGTAAGTAGAACGACAGTTGTCATGTACATCTTCTGCGAAATGGAGTGGGCATCTAGGTGTTGACAGTTCGTCCTGATCTATAGAAAAAATATTTGGTTATCATTTCGCATTAAATCTCAACATAAATAACATACCTTGGACTGAACGCCGTTTTAGACTTGGCTGAGGAAAATTGGGCAATGTTCATGCGCAAAAGAAATAGCGCGTATATACAATTTTCTTTGCAACGAAAGAAACTGTGAGATGCACCATCAAGGTCAGTGTAGAAATGAGGTGAGTCAATACACAAGGTTCGTGATGAAGGGCTTTCTTTGGTTCATCCAAGATCCGCAGAGAGGCAGCCGCGGCCCACACTCGACTTTTAGAAGCAGTCGGAGATACCTCTCTGGATAGATTCTTTAACATAAGTGTCAGGACAACAGCTGCTTTACTGTTCCTTCCGTTCACATGAAATAAAAAAATCAAACACAACAATTTCATGCGCAACCGGCTGGAAACAACACACCGTAATCATCTACGGACCATAAGTCACCACCAACTGGCAATAACACACTTACACCATCAAACATGAAGTTCTCCGCAACAGCCGCCCTCATCCTTGCCCTCTCCGTCACCAGCGCCCTGGGACAGCTGGATATCACTAAAGGCGAACCCTACTGCACGGGCGACTATTTGAGGATGATGAGACTCAACCGCAAATGGATCATCCATGCCATGGTCCCCGACACCGACGATATCCCTAGAATCTGCGGCGGTCTCTGGGATAATCTCAAGTCGTTTCCGGCATGCTCCACGCTCGGGATCGTCGCCTGCGAGCACAGGTGGGAGGGTATGTTGACCTGGCGTTTTGGGACGATGGGGTGGTGCAACCACGGCATGATCGAGTCCGTTTGGTGGGAAGCCACCAAAAACAAGTTCGGCCCACTCAAGTGTAAGAGCAAGGTCAGGCAATGAACCTGGAGAAAAGTATCTCATTCACGCGAATGGTATATGTTCTCTGTCGTCCGCGAAACTATGGATTTAACTGATCGAGGTTCGTCGAATCTTCATGTTGAAGAATGGTAAGTAGTGATCGCGGTATAGAGACGAAAACCTGCTGAAAGTAAAATACCTTAGAGACCATCTGAACACCTCTACTCCTCCCAGCAGCCGACCAACTCAACACCAATCTCACAAAGCCTACGTCCAGTTAAGATAGTTGCGGAAAGGGAATTTTCAGTCTGGAAAATTCGCAGGGTTAATAGAAGCAGGAGACAGACCAGTCCGAACTAGGCTGGATTTGTTCAACGGTCAGAATCACATTCAGCTCCGTAAGCGTGCACTGGTTCCAGACCAAGTTGGTACTTGAGGGGACGAGGAGTGCGATATCCACAAGGAACAGTCTATTAAAAATTCAGTAATGCCAGTCAAACCAGAAACACCAGGAATTTTGCCATGTAAATATACTCGTCGCTGCCCTTCTATCATGCTGACTTCACCATTCACCTCCCCAAATTTCAGTGTTTGTAACCGGTCTCCAATCACTTACCTCTCGGGACGGGGGATCGTAGATGTCAGTATCATTCCCAGGGCCGTAAATCCCATTTCCCTTCAGAGCACGGACAGGGTGACGCAAATTGGAGGTGTCGTCGCTTGATGTATCCATGTCAGTTGCAGCAGCTGCAGCACACATGAGGTTGTATAATATTAATGGCTCAAAGCCAGAAGCAGTTGTAGCCTGCGGATCCGCCCAGAACGAACACGAGGTGGCGGTGATCCGTTAGGCTCGCCAGCCGTGTTAAAATCGTAGTTTTAGGGTCGAGCTCTACCAGCTCTAGCCTCGTAATCCATCACCACATCACCTTCCAACTTAGGGGGCGTGGCCACGAGCGGCTCGAACCAGTCCGGTTTGGTCAGGGGACCCTCTTCCTCATCTGATACCGTTGGCTGAAGACTGTTTGGATGAGGCGTTACATCCCCACGGGACCAAGTCGATTCAGCAACATCTGCCGCACTGGTGAATCTTACTCCCTTGGTCTTCGTCAAATCCAGCGGGGCCGGTCGACGGCGGGAGGCTATCACATCAGCAACAGGTGATTGATCACGAACAGGGGACGGAGACGAATACTGACGAGGACTTGGACTCGGCGTCACAGAGGCAGTAATGCTGGCCCGCGATTTCCAGTTCTTACGCATCCGATATCCCCTTTCCAATTCAGCGAGCAGGCTCTCGCCGTTCAAAGGCCAGGGCTGGTGCTGATCCCGCTTGTGAGAGAGCGGACAGCTCAGGACTCTACAAGGGTAAAAGATGCAGGCGAGTCCCGCTTTCTCCATGTGCTCCTTCTCCTTTTTGGAGATGTACTGGTACCGGACGCGATCAATCATGCGGAGGCCCGCCAGACTTACGCCTTGATGGTACACGTCTCCAGTCATGATGCGGGCTCTTGTTCCACCCGGCGTCACGATGATGACGGTGAGGCTCTCGTCCCAGGTGCCTATATCGTTTTCGTTCCGAGAGACGTGCACATTGTGTCCGTTGAAGGTGCTAACGAGCTCAGCCTTGCTGAGATACTCGACCAGGTCGTCCGTAAGGTCCTGTACGGCACCCCAGATCTCGGGTAGCCACCAGGGATCTTCTTCAGGGTTGTTAACGGCCTTCGCGCCCCAGGATGACACGATCCGAAGTTGCTTGGCGGACTGAGGAGTCTCCGGAAGATCTGCGCTCTGGTTGACTAGTATATTCAGGGGTGGCGGCTGCTGTGTGCTGTTAATGAGGTCTACAGTATTGGCCCATCGAAGGCATCGGCTGTCGTTGCCGCTGTCGTCCTGGCAGTCGTCCCAGACATCATATCGGTCGTTGTCCCTGAGTGATTCACATGAATACACACTTGAGGAAGAGTGAAACTCGTACTTGGATCTCTCTGGCGGGTCTAGAGTTGAACGATGGTTCAAGTGCGTCGTAGCAATCGACGCAGTCGACGCAATAGAGGCCTCAGACTGTGGCCAACCCGGCCCGACCGGGATCGGGATTGCGGTCATGTCCAAAAGAGGCAAGCTGTAAGAATTGCCAATATTATTCCGAGTAAATGGACGTTGCTTACCATGAGGAGGTGCGTTCGGACGGCTCAAGAACTCTTCGGCAAAGCCGTGAGCCGAGTCGCCAAAGTACTTGTGCGGAGACGGATAGAGGAACTTGTAGAAGTCCTTGGCCGCCTGCTCTGCCGACCAGCGGCATTCTTCGCAGACGAACTCAGCAAGACGTTGGACTCTCGTCAGCTTGAGGGTGCCACAGGAGCCTAGTATGGAAGGAGAGACGTTGGCCCAGTTGGTTCCGCTGGCGATGTTGACGGTGTTGGCGCAGATTTGGTTGACGTCTTCGTATCGGGTGAGTTGAAGACACACTTTGCATTGGGAGGTAGGCTGAAGTATAAGGCACATGATGATTGGAAGTCTTTTTCGAGGATCAATGCGACGGTGGTCGTAATTTAGGGCTTTGTACTGCGGGTAGGATAGTTAGATGACGCTTAGATGTTGTGGTGAAGTAGACTGTAGAGGTTAGAAACTGAATGATGATGTTGAGAATTACTGCTTTAATGAGATGAACTGGACTCGAAAGCTCTAGACTGAAGACGAAACGGTTCGCATTTATACACAAAGAATCGTATTGAGTTTCACCGACTTGACGCATTGTCATAAGGGTTCAGAACAATGGCCTTTGCAACTGATGACAGTGTCCAAGTATTGCGCTGTCAAAGTCAAAGGGATGGTGAATGTCAAAGAGAGGCAGCCTTTCGCAAGATCAAAAGCCTTTGCTGTCTAACAATGAGACAAGCAAGTCTTTGGCATCTACGATCGATTGCTTTAGTGTTAACATTGCCCGAATTCTCACCCGATCTTTCGGACTTCGGGGGAGCTAGATCAAGGATGTTTGGGGCAAAGTTTGAGACTGGTGCACAAGACAGCAACTTATGTCGGGCCGACAGGGGCTTCAAAAATGTTTGGAGTTCAGGTGATAATGCTAGCCTTATGGGATCGTATACTTTCCTATGTTATCCTCGAGTCCTAGATGCGCCCTGTCCTTCAATCTATAGCTGAGTCGTGCCCCTTCGCGTCGGCGAAATATCTCATGCCACGAGCTGTGTCTCTCAGTGCAATCCGTCAACGATCTGATATTTCGTGGCGGACATTCGGCACGCTCTCGAAACCACCCCAACATGTCGTACCTTGCGTAACGTTTGTTCCACTCGGCGGTGCGGTCACGCTCTCGGTCAATCTCCCAGCTCAGCTAAATGAGAAACCACCTGTTCCATACTGTCGGGGCAATACGATCCTCAAGGTTCTCTTATGACCACGTCACGGGCATGCTTGCAGCTTTCAGGCATTGCGTTAAAAAGAGTGACTCTATTCGGATCATAATTGTATGTTTTCATCTTGTTTACTTGATCTCAATCCCTGACAAAGTATCCAATCTCATGTCATCTCAACCCGAACCTACCTTACCTGAAAGAGTGAGCGACTAGAAACACAAATCTCCAGATGAAAGAAAGTGAACATTCCCAACATCAGACCACCGCAACCTAGAGCTCGTTCTGCTTCTTGCGGGCATCAATGATGGCAAGAGCCTCCTCGGCAGCTTTGACTCCAGAGAGAGCCATGGCGCCAAAAGTCGGACCTGAGTGTCCCCCAAACGTCAGTAAAGGCTACACACTCTTCACTAGGAAATCCCATGAAATGGCAGACTCACCCATGCGGTTGGCGCCGTCCACCTCGCTCAACTCCATCCCGCCCACAATCAACCCCGGCACAATCTCTCTCGTCCCCTTGACAATAGCATCCTCAGCAGTCTGCATATCCAGACCGCGCATGCCGCCAAGCTGCTCAATCTGCTTCATGCTCACAAGTCTCTTGACGCAGAACGCGCCAAATGGGCCGTCGTGGCCAGTAGTCGACACCACGAGCGGCGCGTTGATGGTGTTGGGATCCATGCAGCTCTGATCGTCGTGATGCATAGAGACAAGAGTCCAGTTGGTAACCACGCCCGCGACCCGCAGACTGCCATCCTCGTTCTTGCGGGTAATGAGGTCCTCGACCGTGGTAGCGTTAAACAGCTTCACATTGGAGAACTGCAACACCTTGCTCATGACAGTAGACGTAAACAGCGCAGCGTGCTTGACGACAACAAAGTCTCCCTCATCCTCGTACGGCACACCGACCTCGTCCAAGAAGACTTCAGCAGGCTTGCGCATCACCATGGCAGAGAACAGCTGCCCGCCGAGCCAGGCGCCCCCACCAGGGGCAACGCCGGCCTCGACGATGGCGATCTTGAGGTCTGGGCGGGCTTTGGCGAGGACGTAGGCCGTGGAGAGGCCGCAGGATCCGGCGCCGACGATGACGACGTCCGACTCGGCGTAGGTGTCGAGGTCGGAGAAGTAGCGGCGCGTCATGGCGCGGGAGACCTGGGACTCGCGAATGGGGGCGAACTTGAAAGTGTCCCATTTGCCGAACATGTCCTCCACCATGGTGGTGGAGGCATTGGCGGTGGCGGGGACGGGGGTAGAGGGCTTGGACTTGTTGGCCATGACGGGGACGGCGTAGTCGCGGACGGGGGAGATTGCAGCGGGAGGAGCCATCTCGTTCTTCGTGGTTTGTTGTTGGGGCTCGAAAGGAACTTCTCGGATTGTTGTTCTTGGTGTAATCTGCTTGTGTTAGGGTGCATGATCCTTTCGCTGGTATTATCCAGATCAAGTTCAAGGCCGTATGTTCTCAGCCACACCGTCGGCATCGGTCGCTAGCTCATCATGGGAACGAGTGATGGCAGCGACGTCTGCGCGCGGGAGGGCACCGGCTCATGCATTTTGCGCTCAAGAGTGTTCACATACTCGTGAAAGTATTCGTACGGCGAAGTGCCTCCTGTGAGGGTGTCAGTCTGTATGTGTTAGGTTACACGGAACTGGGCCTACTGTTTATATGTGTATGTTGGAGTTATTCGATGGACTATGGTTGTGGATGGGATCATGAAAGCTACCACGCGCATGGAAACGGAGAGATGAGCACATTAAATAGACCATTGATAAGAAAATGCATCGTACAAACTTTGGACTATCGCCTGCGGGGTAAAAGACATCATACATGCGCAATCCTGAGCTCTTTTTCGCCCTCCCGCCCGCTTTCTCGGCCTACGCAGCTGCACTTCTAGGGGCTGGATCGGCCAATGTTCCCGGCAGTAATGCAGTGAAGGGACCACCACGCCCTTGACCTACCTCGCGTCTCGCCTCGACGATCATCGCGAGTACGGCAGACACTCCTGCGTCCTATGAGGAGCGAAGTAATAGCAGTAGGTGGGGTCCCACGGGGTCTGAACTGTGTGTCGTTGAACCCCACCGGCGGAGTCGCTCCCGAAAGCCGATGGCACCCGCCTCCGGGATCGGTCCCATCCGAGAAGTTCATCCCTCCCGTGCCGTTTCCTCCTGCCGACCGATTCATTACACCCAAGAGCTCCCATCTGAAAGGAAATCAATCGCCGCGGTTAAAGCAAGGTTATAGGAGTCATTTTTGTGCAACGCTTGTCTGCGATTACAACAGCATCCCACAAGATCATCAGGCCGAAAAGAAGGTTTCCCAACACCGCCCGCCGATGGCATCCCGCCTGCATGCCGTCACCCCACCCCCTAGCGAGCCAGCCACCAGCATGCCAGCCCAACGGCAAAACACGGGCGGGCGGGGCGGCGGTCCCGGCTACTTCACGCGGAGTTGCTGTTAGAGGCATTGGCGCGCCCGCGTACCTTACACCCAAGGCATGGAAACGTAAAAGGTACTCTGTACAGAGGGTGTGGTAATTCGCGCACCACAACTCAACAGTTAAAGTAGGTACACAACGTGACAAAAGGAACATGTGAACGAAACTTGCTCAAATCTTCGAGTCCATGTGTCGTTTGGAATGGGCCGTCTCTGAGTGGCTGCTGAGGAGAGCTTAACCGCCGATGTAGGATTGGCCTGCGCCGGTGAGGCTTTACCTGGGCTCCGTATCTTTACTAGAGTACTCGCAACACACGGGCGTCGGATCCTTCCTTGGCAAGCGTCATGTGACTACCACGGAGGAGACACTCTCGTTCACTTCAGTAGGGGTATTGGAATGGTGATGCTAAGTTAAGTAATAAAATTTATTATTTGATGTGTTTGAATTGGCTTGCCGGAGCAGGCTTGACATGCTTCTGTTGCAAGTGATGTGTCTGCGGCAGACGCATGACTCCCATTGAATGTCGTTGGGTCACGGGTTCGTGAGTACGGTCAGACCTGTTCCTCAACCAAGGTATGGTATCAAATTTGATGGCCATTGGCATATCGAGGGCGATTAGTTGTTTTCAGGGCGACAGCCCGACCGAGAGGTCGGATAATTTGAGGCATGCTCCCACAACTGGCCTAACATTTTTTTCTCTCTTTCCTTTGGTTGCAAGGATTCCGACGCTCGTGGTGGTGGTCCCGGAACCTAAGAGCCCTTGAGATGATGCCTCCAGCGGAAGCATCGCGAGGTGGGCTAAGTAGCAAGATCATTGGAGACGTCTGCTTTCATCAGCTTGCCTTCTGCGCAAGTGTCGGAGCACTCAAATAAGCGCTGCCGCCACCACGCCCCTTGTCCTGTCCAACATACTCCTCTCCATTCGACAGCAAGACCTTTCCACCTCTCCTCCATCCCCCACCATCGTCGCTTCTAGCAATGGATGGACTACTCGCCCAATCCACACTGCCTTCGGAATCCTCCCCTGTGGTATCGGACTGGCTATCCTCCGCCTGCAGCACATCCCAGAACCGGCGGGCGGGTATATCAACCAGCTTCCCGAGCTCCGCCGTGGCGCTGGCGTGCCCACGATCGTACCAGGGCATGAGGTACCATCGACGCGGCGCGAGGAACATGACTTCGATCCAAAGGACGAAGATCATGAGCGAAACGGGCTCCTTCAGCCTCAGGAGCGAGAGATACTGCTCTGATACCAGCGACGGCCAAATAATGAAGTGCTTCCATATCCGCGGCCGTCCGGGGAGCGATGTGATCCAGGATTTCAGGGCACCAAGGGCGCCGAGGTATATCTTGATGTCTTCAACTTGTATCCCCGTCGATTCGGGACCTAGGCAGAGAAACTCGACGACCTTGACAATCTTCTGCATGGCTGGTCGTAATAGTACATCGCTGCTGTCGTGCCATTCTTTAAGATCGACTTGAGCGAGCTTATCGCGGATAGGGCTCTTGAAGACGTGCGGCGTAACCGTATCTGAGAATCTGGCCGCTACTCGCATCACCGTGAGAGCTTTGCAAGGCTCAAACGTGCTAACTTGTCCCATCACCTTCTCGTCGGCGAACGGTCGGTAGTAACCAAAGATACCATTGCACATAGAAAACACAAATGTGGCCAGCCAGTTCTCCTCCGTGACCTGAGGAACGGCAAGCCGAAAATAATTGCTTGCTTGTATGGCGTGCTGACATGCCATCGAGTAGTATCGCTTCGCGTTTGGTGGTTCGAGGTAGCATAGGTGCAGAGCCGCAATGGAGAGCATGCTCTGGTGGATAAAGACGTTACGTGACGCCAGCTGGGGTACCCATCTCGACCACACGTCACACTTCCGAGGATCGCTCTGTAATGAGAAGGTGAACCAGGCCTCGTTCAGGAAGTGGTGCTTGAGCTCGGCTTCGTCGGCGCGAAGCTTCTCCGCAGGTAATGAAGCGCTGAGGGCATCCCGAGAAGACGCATGTGCCGCAACTGTGGCTGCACGGCGGACCATGCTCAACGTATCGCTGGCCTTTTCTCCATTTTCGCGGTTCAGGGCGTCTGCGAGCAAGCCGAGATAGCTGCAGTGTTCTTGGCGACGGCGACAGTTGGCGCATACGGGACCGACGCAGTCGCACTAGAACCCGCGTCAAGTCAGCAAAGGAAAAGCCCCGAAAATATTACAGAGTAGTATTGCGGGACCTAGACGGCGATCATGTCTTGCTCGGCTAACCAACATCGTGACTGGCTGAAGGAAGAACCCAATAAACCGGGACTTTGACATGCGCGTCACCAGTCTGTCCCGATATTGGCGGGCCACGACTTGCCCATGCCTACCCGCCTTTTCACAAATAGAATCATTCCGTACCTTGACACGACGCTTCTTGCACTGTCGGCACCCGTTCTTCGTCTTTCCGTGATACTGCCTTGAGCCCTTCGGCATTCTATCGGTACACAAGCTCGTTTGCAGACGTTCTGCCCTTTGCAACTCCTCTTGTTCGGATCGGACGTTGGGAAAATTTGTCCCGGTGGATAGGCGGGCGGAAGAGGTGGCGCGGGAGAGAAATCCTCGACGGGCTGACTACTTGTTTTTAAACAATCCGTTTAGTTCAATATACGAAACGTCAGAACTTGGGGAGATGCTTGACCTTGTCAGGGATACATGGCTGTCCTGACGCAAACTCAACTTCAACGCCGCACGTCCCCCGCTGTGACAACGGGGTGACAGAAACCCGAGTAGCGATGCGTGAGAGGCTGGAGCTGACCGAACAGCGGGCAGTGTAAGCATCAGAAGGCTGTTGTCATGCAGGGATCCGATACCGATATGCAGCTTGCCGCACTGAATTGGCAATCCGTTCGCCCAGGTGGGAGAAGACAGCTGCCAGTGCGAGGTTTCTTGGACTTCACGATACTACGTAGCTGGCTTGGTGCGATGTCTATTGCCTAGCACCACGGCAAAAATTGTCTCTTCTGTCTCCACGTGCCCTAGTATCTCGACTTCGAGAGGTCAGTCGGTCCTTGATGTAAGGTCCTTGAGAAACCAGATCACAGAGAAGATGACGTCGACAGGTTAAGCTACGCTTATGTCGATGGCCCTTAGTGATGTCTCTTGAGAGGCAATCTCCTGTTGTGACGGGGGAGTGCTTCCGCCTGTGTCCAGAGATGAACATTCCTCGAATTGACGTTGACCATTGTGAATACCGGAGCTTAATCCACGCCTTCTTCTGGAGTATCCATCGTCATAGACGAGGTTGACAGTGCCATCTAGGTTTGAAACAAATCCAAAGACGTTTCGCACTATAGCCATATGCTAAGATGGTATGCATTGACGTGAAATCGTAGCACTTGGATACCCCGTTGGCTTTGCAACGCTGATGCCGCGGCCGGACATTGGCTGGATCTGAGCTGGCTGGTGCGTGGAAGGCAAAGCTGCAGGTGTAGCCTTGAACTCTCGTGCGTTGCGTTTGGATGCAACCGCCCGCCTTAGTACCTAGCCAAACTGACAGGCTAGGAAAGTAATCCCGGCCGTTCGCCTGGGTTATACCTTACGAACTATACTTGTCATAGCTGGGATGGCCGTAAGACGTTGGTGTTGCGTGGTTTTGAACAAGAGAGAGTTCGCAATGACAAATGTGCCCGCTTCGAAGTGTCCTATGGAAAGTTGTTGGCTCATTATTGGCGTAAAGCATGGGCAAGAGTTGCCATGGGTTCGGATGGCGTTTGGGATAGCTCGACCTGGATCAGTGATCTCAAACTGCTGTGCAGCGAGCAGGTCAGACAAGGGCTGGAATGAAGCTCCACCAGGGCGCAAGCAGTTCGGCAGAAACCTCGCCTCAAGGCACCATGCGTCAATCACAGACCCGGGCCTGGGTCACGTCCAAGAGTGAGGGAGCTGTCACGATTGAGCGTGGACGCAGATCATCGCCTGTCACCATCAGAATAGGCTAGACTGGAGGATCCCATCGCCAGGGCCGTACTTTTTTGAGCCGCATGTCTTGGGCCTTGAGCTGAATGACTTTTCTCGTGGATCGCTGTCGAATCAAATACTGACCGGGACGTTCCCACGCCAGTGCAGAAGTTGGCCATTCTTGGTAGCTGATGCGACAAAGTGTCTGCTGATAACTTGACTTCACGAAGCTTCGCACACTCGCGGGGTTCGAGATATCAATAGGGACAAGCGGATCAAAAGATGATCCGCCGGCCAATGTATAATCAAGCCCTTCTTCCAGAGCTTTCCTCTAGATGCAATGCAGTATCAGCCCTCATTCGGTGGCTTGAATAAGAAATTCCTCCTTCCATATGATAGGTGAGCGCCTTTGGTGACACCCTTGCCCTGTGAGGCGTTTTTAGTGCTGATAAAACTTGGCCGGCGTGTATAACGAAGGTCGAACATTCCTAGCGATAGAGGGAGAGGGGACAATGTTCGTAATATAACGGTGGCCTACGCCCTGATAAAAGCCTGCTGGTAGCTCTCCGCTTCTCTTCAATATCGCGGGCTGTGCTGCTCCGACTGATCTCCGCGAAAATGGCAGACGTTAGCGCTCAGAGTATAGAGTCAGCCGGTTGGAGTTATTCGATGATTGTAGCCACGGCGGCATTGCTGCTGCTACCGCTGGCGTTCATGCTGAAGAAGCTCCTGTTTCCGAACTTCGACCCTCGTGAACCTCCGGTGCTCCGTCCAAGACTGCCAGTGTTCGGACACATCACCTCTCTCATCAGAGAATCAGGCAGCTTCTATGCCAGATTGTAGTATGTTTTCGGTCGTCTCAACAAGCGGACACTCTTGCTGACTGAAGCGTAAAGCAATGAAAATAAAATGCCGATTTGCACACTGCCAATGTTACATGGCAAGATGTATGTGGCAAACTCACCTTCTCTGATCGCAGCGGCCATGTGCCATGGAGACATTTCCTTCGAGCCATTTCAGATCGAAGCCTCGTCGGCCGTACTGGATCTTCCGAGTCATCATATAGACACTCTCATGCAACCGGGAATCTTGCATCAAATTGAGAAAACTATGGCGGCCAATCTACGCCAGGACGCGCTACAAAAGATGAATCGTGCTGCTTTGGAATACCTGGCAGGGGTGTTGAATACAATCAACACCAAGAGCACACTCGAAGAGTCCGATGGATTCGAATGGATCAAGGGTACCGTGACCATGGCCACTGCGACTGCTCTGTACGGGAAAGACAACATGTGGGACGTCGAGAAGCTTGAGGATCTTTGGTGAGAAGAGTGTGCAGACTGAGTGGCATGGCATCCGCTAACATCAAGTAGGACATTTGAGAAAGGTGCAGCGCTCTTGGTGATGAAGTTTGCACCGAACCTGGTTGCTCCCAAGGCTATCGCTGCTCGGAAGAGGATGAGTGATCTCATCCAACCCTTCTACAAGGCACGAAAAGATGAGAATTCGAATGTGGCGAAGATTCTTCAAGACCGAGCTAGGTACCTCCGTGAGCTGGGGATGCCATCTGAGGACCTCTCCCAGACCGAGTTTCTGATTCTCTTTGCTGCAACATTGAATACGGCACCGAACTTGTTCTGGACCTTTGCCGAGGTATTCTCTAGGCCAGAGTTCATTGAGCGTATCCGGCAGGAAGTCCTACAGGTGGCCGTAGCAACGAAGACCGAGACGGGACGAGATGTGACAATCAATGCCAAGAATCTGGAGGCAGACTGTCCTTTCTTAGGCGCTTGCTTCCGCGAAGTTCTGAGACTGCACAGTGCGCAGATAGGGAACCGACGTGTTATGAAGGATGCAACGCTGGAGGACACGGATGGTCGTCAATATCTGTTGAAGAAGGGTACCAATATGCAGTGGTCGGCAAGCGTCACGCATTTTATGCCGGAGATTTGGGGCGATGATGCCGCCTCTTTCAAGCCGGAGCGATTCCTTGACGTTGATCCTCGGGAGGAGAAACGGAGACGTGGGGCACTGATCCCGTTCGGCGGCGGCCGCTACCTGTGCCCCGGCCGTCACTTTGCCCAAACGGAGACTCTCGGGTTCGTCAGCGTGTTGGCTCTTGGGTTCGACGTGAACGGCGTCAAGGTTCCTGCGGCGGAAGCTCCGCCACTAGGTGGAGCGATGAGACGCCCGGCGGGTAATCGGGCAGCCGAGCATATCAAGATTTCGCGACGGGAGGGTTGGGAAGACGTGACATGGAGATTCGTATGTTAGGTCGTCCATTACGGAGTAAAGCTTACAGTTTTCCTACTCAAGATCTGCCCCGTCTGTCGTGAAGCGTACAGGTGGATGCCTCTCACATCGGTGAGATGTGGTGGCATAGGCCTTATCCCATGTCGACGAAGCAGGATCTTAGCAGAGGTGTTTGGAGGGTTGGAAGTCGAGAGTGCAGACCGTGACTTTGCCTTGACAAAGCCGAGCTGAAGCAATCGATGCGAAGAAGTCCCGCCGTATGATTGGTGATATCGTTCAGCAGCGACATACAATGGCGGAAGTGGTTGCAGCCGGCAGGTGGCCCCCTGTCAATCCCGGCGTCATGCGTTGAGCTGTCAATTGCGAGTCTGCAGGTTGAAGAGTCCCTGGTGCCGTAATTGGCAGAAGGCGGGAGGATGCGGTGTTGCGCGACGGACCAGTTGGAGTGTCATGCCGCACATAAGATGAGGGGAGTCTAGCCATACACGGGTGACGGAATAGCGGGCGATAGTCGACGTGGTCGATCTCATGGGATGATTCGGCCAACCGTTATCAGCCAGGCATCTTTTGGCCTCCCGAGTTGGTGATGTGATGCAAGGATGAGATATGGGGGCGGGAGCGATAGCGAATGGCGCTTCAGAGTAGACTTAGACGTCGATGAACGAGTGGCTAATGGAGGAGGGCGAAGGGCACGCTGACAGTGTGCATTTGCAAATCCGGTGCCGAGTTCATGGCGGAATATCACAACCTTTGACCGCAAGGTTACCCAGACATCCCTTCCATGATTGTGGTTTGTCGCTGGTCCAGAGCCTCCAAGCACGTTGGCTTGGCTTGGCTTGCTTGCCCTCCAGGGTATGAATGAAGTTGTGGATAGAGGACTTGGGGTCTATGTATCCACGGCGGGTGGGAGGCCGTAGGCGTCGGGATGAGCCATCGGTGAAGGGCGTTGGGCGAAGCTGTGGTCGTCTTCGCTTCTTCACCGCCCTCTGGCGGCCGGGGGGTCTGTTCGAATCCCCTGCAATTTGTTGCGGTCAGGGTTTGCAAGATCTTTACCTACTTTTCTTGGGTTGTTCTGTTGCAAGGAGCGCGGATAGCTGCCGGCGGGCCCTGTTGGATCTCGCGCCGTGGTGCATCATTTTTTTCTGTCTTCGGCTCTCGCCGGACGCTGTTGCCCCGAGTGGTGGTGCCTGATGTCCGACGAAAATGCGAATACACAGGAGACACACGACGTGCCGCGGTTAGAAAGAATGTAGACCGATTGCCGGCAAAAGTAGATTGCGAAAGTGGAGTTGATCGAGAAGCTTTCAGCACCTTGCTTGGAATGGTCAAAGGATGAGGTAATAATGTTAGGTCGCAAAAGAGCCTTTTCGAACTCATTGTTGGCGCACTTGTGGAAAGTGCGTGCCTTGGGCGGGTCTCTGTCGCAGGGCAAGCACGGGATGTTGGGAGCGAGTTTGGGGAAGGAGCTGTTTGTGGGGACCTCCCAAAGGAAGGGGAAGGGTGACGGAGGCAGCTGCCACGGCCCACGCCGTTCCTTCTGTTTTGCTGTGCTTGCCCAAGCTGTCCCACGGATACTCAGCTACCTACTGGTGCCCCATCGCCAACGGATACACCTGCAATTTCGAGACGAGGAAGGCGCAGTTCTTGCGTGTCAATTCATTCTCTCGATCTTCCCCGCACTTTGCATTCGAGGAGGGGACAACATGCAAACTCTTCTTCTCCTCATGTTTATCTGCTGGAAGTAACACACTGATTGCAATGGCAGCCACAGTCAAGTCATGATTCTCCATGGTAAGGTAGGTACGGATAGGTACGGAGTAGGTACCTTTAATGATGGCAACCAGTCGTCGTGTTGACGCACCTGCTTCATCGGCCTTGCCTGCCCCCGCTTTCCCTCTCAGCCCAACACCAAGGCTCAGCGTTGATCCATGGACGGGGAAGGAGAGGCCGGGGGGTTGGGGGGGACCTGAACCCTGCTTGACGGAAGGAGCCCCTGACCACCCTGACGCGCCCGACGTGATCATGTCGACTACGGATATCCTCTGCCCTTCTCACCTTACGTAACTTAAGGTACTTTGTGTCTTGCCTCAGGAACCCTCTTCTGTTCCTGAGGAAGGTGCGTGAGAGTGACGGGAGTAATATGGCCCTCCCGTCCCAGTTACAGTTGGCGCTGACTGTGGACCAACACCATCGTCCCGTCGTCGGTGCTAGATGAGGTGGGCCCCTTCTCCTCATTCCATTGGGAAAAGCGAAGAAGCTTCAGGTTTCCAGTCTTGTCGGGCCAGGTCCGGGTCCATGCGAGAATCCAGCGCCGCCCGTCCTTCCGCTGCTGCACTCCTGCACCTCGAAGCTCTTCATGGCGGTGGGCGGGTCCTTCCCAACTTTCCCCAAGCCCCAGGCACAAGAAAAAAAACACAAAACTGGGTGATCCGGTCATTTGATGCGTCATCATTGGCTGGGGGCTGACCTTGGGGAAGGAACGGAATGGGGGTCCAGGGTGGCTCCCAGGAGAGAGGGGAAAGGCGGCAGGCGGCGGATGATACGTACCGGCAGCTTCCCGGTCCTCGTCTCGTCAGTCTGCCACTAAAGTCTGTCATTGTCACGCAAATTGGTTTTGCTGCTGAAGGCATTCAGAGTGAATCCCCTCAGTCTGTTGTGTCTACCCAATTCACTGGTCTTTTGGCTTTGACTCAATGACAGAAACCGAGATTATATGGAAGGCTCTCAGAGCATATATAGGAGCAAACCTGACAGCTCTGTCTTGTAGGTAGAATGCAAGGTACCTCATCTTCTTCAGCAAAGTGATACGAAACATTCTTGAGCATTGGAGAATCTAGTTATAGCGTCGCCTACTGAGTGTTTTGTTGACATTCCATGTACCTGGACGGGATAGTGTGTGGCAACTGGCTAGCTGAACTTCATCAAACCATCATATTGCTTACATCGGTGCTGTCAGCAACGGTCGCCATCAGGGTCATGTTCACGACCACAGCATCAACACGACACCCTCTCGAGTCTCAGATGAAAGAGTCAGGCGACAAAAGACACGCTGACACGGCGCGCAACACCCAAGACAAGACGCAAGGCACGCCACCTTATTTACCCCAACCTTTGCCTCCATTCCCCTTGCTGCGGGTGAGGATGTCATACCTTACGGATACCTGACTCTTCCTATAATAAATGCACTTTTAAGATGCATGAGCATGGTCGTGTACCTAGCATCACACCATAAAAGTTACCTTTAACCTCAGGTCAGCCAGAAACAACAGAAAAACACAGCCCTTCCCGCACTCTCGCGCGACTCGCCCTGAGGAGCCCCTCGCCCTGGGCCATCTTTATCCACCGCCAGTCTTTCTACCTACTTGGAACTTGGAAGTTGGGGCATCCGCATGCAACACTCTGCATTGTGCATTCTGCATCTGTCTGGTGGCTTGCCTCGCTTTCCCCTCCCTACTGTGTATGTTCCTATGTTGCGATTCGAGCACGGCAGACAAACCCACTCGTTCCTTGCCTGCCCGAAAACTAACTAGAGACTAGAGTGATGATGTGACAGCCCATTCGTAGGAAATGCTTTGCAGAGCTGCCGTGCGTCCTTCGTTTCCTGGCATGCGGCGATGCGCTGTCGACTGTCGACGTTCTTCTTCCCCGCCCTCGTTCCTGTTCCAGTGTTCCTCGATCAGATGCTTTGACCTTTGACGGCAGTACTATTGCCAACGGACAGTCGCACTAAGACTCTGCGGACCGTCTCTTCCTGCATAAGCTTACCTGACCTTACCTTGCCATAGTGTGCCACGGTACGGATACCTAGGGCCCTTTGGATCGTCCATGTCCCCTTGCGCATCTTCGTCCCCCCTCGTCCCCCCCCCATCGACTCCTTGCTGCTCTCCAGCTCCTCCACGCCTTGCGCGCCGTTCGGTCCTGTCTTGAAGCTTCTGCGTTCGTCGCGAGGCGCAAAATACCCTGTCAGCTTGGGTTCCCTGCAGCTTCGACAGTGAGAGAGGGTTTAGGAAGGAACACAGGTCTGGATCCGTAGCTACCCAGATCCCTTCCTTGCTTCCTTCCTTCTTCATTTCTACTTTGCTGGCTCTTTCCTTCGATTACTGGAAGATTAACACGGGTAAGGTACTAGGTACATAGTCGATTACCTACTCAACCAGACAGTCACGTGAAGCCATCACCACATTTTCTCGAGTCTGGCGCGGTAAGCGGGAAGCTACGACTCGACTCCGGCATCCACGAACAAAGCAACCTCACCATCTCATCACGTCAAATCTGTCAAGCAACAAAAAAGCCCACCAGCTTGCGGCAAGGAAAACAACACCCATACGTATCCGTACTTCGTCCCCCCGGGCGCGGCGCATCGACATCATCGTTTCCCATCAACGGGGGGCCACCTGTCTCACTAGCGCGAACGAACCTCCCCCGGCATCCCTGTCACGTTCCGGCTGATTTGCGCCCATTTGCCAGCGGCGGCCCCAAGGTCACCAGCTCACGGTCCCAAGTCCCCCAAGGTCCCCCCCAACCTAAGGTACCGGTAAGTCTCCAAGCTGGACGGGTTGTCGAACTCGTTTTATGGACTAATCGCGTCTCCAGCTTGACCTCACCACCACCTGCAGACTGCAGTCAACAAGGGTGAACCGCCCTGTCTGTCACCTTGACCTTGACTTCTCTCTCTTGAGTCTTACCCCATTCCCGAAAGAGACAAGACAAGACACCACCATCTCTTCTCAACCCACCCACACCAACAAGAACCGGGACCCTGTCGCCAGTCCACTACCACCTCCACCTGGACCTCACACCCCCCGGCCCCCGAGGTACTGCAAAAAAGAGGCGAGGGCCAAGGAAAAGAAAGAGAGAAAAAAAACGAGAGTGACTGAGTGAGCACAGGCACAAGCTGTTCAATGCCAGGAGCCGGCCAGCCCAGCTCCACCGAAACAGGATCCGACCAGGGGAATCCAAAATAATTCTGCGTCCGTGTAACACAACAGTGTGTCGCGATCTTCCTCTACTCCTCGACCCTTCCCTTCTTCCCTACCTTGCTTCTCACCTCGCCTCACCTTACCTTCCATCCTCAACCTCACTCTCCCACAACACCAAGCGATTCTTCACCAGTCGCCCGACCGAATCTTCACCACCGCGATCATCCCCGAACGATACCTTTGCCTATCGAGTGATCCTCTTCGGCACCCGCACACGACTCTGCTTTTGCGATAGCATCCACTGCACCCTAGTCGCCGTCGCGCTGACGCACCCTCCGACACCTATGTGCAATCCACCCTGTGGGCTTTGAGCTAAAAACTCGGCGCGATGGATCCAAGACAGCCGCCACAGCTGCCCTTCTCGCGCAACGCTGCTTCGCAGTACAGCCGCTCACCATTTCCTCCATCGTCGAACACGACCGCGACATCGACACCGAACCAGTCGCCATTCCCACCCGTCTCCCATCCGCCTGCGAATAATCCTCCATATGCTGAGCATCAGCGACGCTCCTCAGAAAACCCATACTACGCACCGGGCCCGAGATCCTTCCCGCAAGAGCCAAATTCGGGACCTCCTCCTCCTTCAGGCCACTCTCGACACCCGAGTGCATCCTCATTACCTGGTGGTCCGCCGATGAATCGTAATATGCCTCCTCCAGGCTCTCCTCCCCAGCCTGGGAACCCACCTCCTCCGGGATCGCATCAGATGGGGCACTATGGCCTGCCTGTGCCAAGAGCTCCGCCTTTGAACGTTGGTCATCCGACTTCATTCCCAGGCGGCCGCGAGCTCCCTTCGCTACACTCAATACAAAGAACTGGGAGTACCGGCAGTTCAATGTCAATATCCTCAATGTTGGGTGGGCCTCCCGCAGCGCAAAGAGACTCACAGCCGCCGCCATCGCATTTCCCTGCGCCTGCGACTTCGGCGCCATCTGGACCGACGTTCGCGCCGACGATGCAGGCTTCCCCGAGAATGCATTCTGCTTCTTCCGACTATCAGCCTTTCAGAAGACCCCAGACACCTGACCATCAGCGTCCGTATGATCCGAGAGGTAGCGCTGCTGCATCGCCTCAGGGTGCGTATTCAACTACACCAGAGATGCAGCGGTACGGCACGCCCCAGCAGGGCTACCACCAGCGCGGCCCTTCAGCTCAGGATGGTAGAGAGTCCAGCCGAATGCCCCAAGGCCCTCCGCCGAGGCCCACGAGCCAGCCAAAGTCCTTTCAGAACATGCCGCCAAGGCCTGCTGAGATGGGTCGGAATAACGGACCAGAGGAAATGTATCCGAGGCGGGAGGAGATATCTAGAGGCTCAATGGAGTACAATCCAGAGCGACCTGGTCTGAAGCCCATGACCTTTGATGACCGTTACCGCGCAGAAAGGGATCGACGGGACGAGATTGAGTTTAGGGAGAGAGAGCAGCAGGCAAGGGAAAGAGAGCGCAGGGACAGAGCATATTCGGGAGGCGACGGTGGTCGAGGACCTCCCGTACACCAGGGCGAATACCGGCCCCAGGAAGTTCAAAGAGGGCAGCCCCCACCGTTTAGTCGCCCGCCAGAGCAGCAGCGTGAGCAAGGCCATTGGCCACCAAGACAGCAGCCGCCTTTTGATCAGTCTAGGGTACCGTACGACCCCGCTGGGCTGCATCCAAGGCATCACGAATACCCCCCGACCTCTGCGCCTGGTTACCCACCTCAGGGTCAGGCTCATCCGGCTCCAGCTCCTCAATTTCAGCAACAGCCACCTCCCAACGACCGGTATCCCCCTCCCAATCATGCTCAACAGCCTCCTCCAGGCCAGCCTGGGCCGCCGGGACAGTCTGGTCAGCCCGGTCAGCCCGGTCAGCCGCACCTGCAGCTGCAACAACCACAGCAGCAGCAGCCTTTTGACTCTCCCGAGCGACGAATAAACCACCTACACCCTCAAGCGCAACCCCCTCCTCCGCATCGCCGAGTCGAGGAAGGCCCGCCGCCTCCATCTGTCGCCTACAGCGCACCTCATGGTCCGCCGATGTACGATTCACCTCGCAACCGACCTGCTGAAGAGCACCCAAACAATAACCAGAGAAATTTGTTGGCGGTCCAGGAGATCAATCGGAAAGGACGGGTATCGCCGTTGCCTCAGGCTGTCCAAGGAGCGCAATCACGACAGCCAGGACCACCAGGGCAACTCAGCATCAAAAGCGAGTTCGGTAAGATGTTCTCCGGAATAGGAAGCGGAGTCACCCTTACTGGCAGCCCTGTCAATACGGTAGCTCCATCACCATACACAAACGCGAGCCTCGCACGACGCGACGAGACAGAAGGCGCAGCGCACGAGTCTGGACCAGACACGACAGCACCTAAACCCAAGGGCAGGCGAAGAAAGTTAAAAGAAGATGACACTAAGGGTGACGAGGAGAGCACGGGACGACTGACGCCTGTTGGTCGAGCAAAACGCCCGAAGACTCATCAACACCACCACCATCAGTACGTCCCGGTTCCTTCTGGTCTGTCTACAACGACTAACGACGACAGCCATCATCACCATCATCATCATGGTCATCATGGTGTCGATCACGCCAACGCTCCCACTCCTACTCCCAGCGGCGGCACACCTTTCAAGAACGTCAAGGGAAGCACTCCCATCCCATCTCCGACGGGACTGGCGAAAGATTTGCCGGCTGCTCACCACCACCATGTTCCTCGACCGGCACATCAGCACACACACGTCAAGGAGACGCCAGCAAAGCAGGCCGTGCAGAGCCCGACGAACATCATCCCTCCCAAGCCAAAGACGATTGTGACCTCAAAGGCTGTCCTCGAATCGATTGCTCACCTGCCGCGAACTCACCTGGGCGATGTGCTATATGAACCCAAGCTCATGCCCGCGAGACAATTGCCAAATATTCCATCGGGTCGTGGGTTCTCCTCAACTCCCATGCCACTGCCCTGGAATGTCATCAAGGACAAGGAGAACTGTACCCTCACGGTCAAGGTGCCCAAGGTGCATCTCACTTCAGCGGCGAGGGAAGAAATCACGGCTCGCAGAGCATTGTGGGGCACAGACGTGTACACGGACGACTCCGACATCGTTGCTGCTTGTATCCACGGTGGATGGATTCGAGGTGAATGGGCTGACGATGTGGATGTGGCAATGTTGGACCTCGATCGCGGTATCAATGCTCCCGAAAAGGAAGTCCCGACGACGAAGAGACGCAAGGAAAAGGAAAAGGAGGAGAAGGCCCGGTTTGAGGCCAACGCGGCCACATATCTCGATAAAGCGCCCAAGACGGGTCCTGTCACTGTGCCCGTCGATCGCGATATGCACGTCAGCCTCGTAGTCCTCCCACGATTGGATAAGTACGGTAGCACTACGCGCTTCGGCATTCGGTCGCGAGAGTTTGGCGGACGGTACAATGGTCGCCAGTCGGTCCACGACGGCATCAGCTTCATGATTACGGGTATTCGCTGGGTCACGAATGGCGCTGGTACGCAAAACCGTCTCCGTGGCAAAGGCCGCCGAGAGCGAATGCGCAAAGCCATGGGAGAAATGCACGCGGCCAGCCGTGGACTTAATGGGGCCGCGCTGGAGCGCGAGAAGCTTCGCCTCAGTAAGATTCGAGGCGAGATCGTTTCTGGCACCTGGTGGAAGAGGAACCAAGGCGCGCGCGCCCCTGACGAGTACAAGGAAGAGAGAGCGCCGAGCGAAGGAGACAAGGAGAATAGAATCGACGGAGAGCCTCCCCAGAGCTTGGCCCCCAAGGCGAATGGGGTTACCGCGAACGGTGCTCCAGCGGTCGATGGCGACAAGATGGACGTGGATGGTGCCGCCAAGGTTTCTGACGCCCCGGCTGCTTGAGACATGTATCAAACATCTATCACGGCTTGATTTGGAGACGAACGGCATATGAGCATTGGGCAGCAGATGACGAAGTTGGAGTAGTTTTGTAGGAGTAGCGCTGGTTATAATACCCAATACTTTTTGAATACTTCAGGTGATTTGAGATTTTGATATGGTATCTTGATATGATTATGTCAACTAGGTACTATACACTGATGATACAGCCGCGAGAGGTGCCCCTTATCGAAGCTTATTGACAATTGAAAGGTGTCCCGACCAATTTTTGACGCGATTGTTGGAGAAGCGGGCGATGGTGTACAATAGTCTCTCTCTCAGACAGCGCCCGACTGTCAAGAGTACTCACTCCAGCAAGTAGATGGAGTTTTGCTCTTCAAACGGTATCTAAAAGTCCGTCACGCGACCGTTGTAGCTCCAATCCCCACCAGACCCCCAACGAAGCGGCTCCCTCTTGGGCCCGCCGACCTCGCCGGTGCGCGGGTTGATGTCGCCTTCGAATTCTGCGGGGGCGCCGCGGACGTAGTTTGGGTGCATTGTGTCTTCGTCCGTTGCCGCGATAGTGGGAGTTGCTGTCGCGGGTTCAGTTGCGGTGGCGGTTGCTGTTGTGGTAGCCTCGGTGACGACTGCGGAGGAAGAAGAGGCATCGGCAGAGGTAGAGGTAGAGGTAGAGGTAGATTGTGCGGAGGCAGAGGAGGCGTCGGCGGGAGATTCGGGTTGCTCTTCGACGAGGTGTTGAAAGGCGCTTGAGACTGAGGCCTGGCGTTGGAGACGCTCGAATTCGGCTTGTTGGTCTGCTGGGAGGCGCGGGGGCGCGGGACCGCGGGAGAAGGCTGAGGTTGAGGAGAGGCGGGATGAGGTCCTTGGGAGGTTGAGGAGAGGGCGGAGGCGGAGGAGGCGAGACATTTTCGGGTGTTTGTCGACTTGAGTTAGTGTCGTTGTTTTGAATCTTGGGTGGGTGAGGTGAGGTTTTTGGGAGTCGTGGATGGTGGTGGTTATGGTGGTTGTGGTGGTGATGTGACGAGTGTGGGTTGGAGATGGACGATTTCGGAAAGACGGCGAAAATGCTCGGGTAGAAGAAAAATGTCACAATGTCATTGACGCGGGTTGGTCGGAGCGCAGCGCAGGAGGCGGTTTTTTGGTTTGGACCCTTGGGTTCCCCAATGATCAACCCCCAATGGGCGGCGGCGGGCCATCCATTGCTTTGGGCTTCCGGTGGCGGAGGCGGATGGGGCCGAGGTTGGCCGTTGCAATTTGCGGAAGCCCATCGGTACCTGGACGGCCCTGAAAGGTACCGAGCGGATGACATAAGAAGCTCACGAAAATGATGTGTAGGAGGATATGGGCGATGAAACCTCCAGCCTAGATCCCCCGGATCAAAGCTCGGTACGAGTCGTCGGTGTTCAGGTATGCTCTTCCGCGTCTAACACGAGGTGTCCTACCACTTTCTTACTGCAGCTAAGCTATCATTACTACTTCGGTCTTGAGCCATCCCCCCTTTAACTGAGTACCTCCTAGGTTATATTCTTTCTTGAATACATGTAGAGTAGTACTAAAGACCTGGGGATGCGGTCGTCCAGGTTATACATGCTCTTAGAGGTATGCTTGGAGGCGGCATCTTGGCGGGTTCAAGTTGTTTGGAACTTGGCGGTAGCTACAGGAGCCGCTGCCTCTGCCAGCTATATATCAACCATAGGTGAACGCTGCTGGGCACTCGTCACTTACAAGTACTCTTCCCTTCTAGGTATGTAAGGGCGCGCACTTGTTTAATTCGTCGGCCAAGCAGCCACATAAAAGGGACCGAAACTGACACCTGAATCTAAAGCCTGAGAGGAGTACCGTCTCAGGGGCCGGAGTTGGGACACAACTGCACGGCAGGCTAGCATGTCTTGTCAAGGAACAGACTGGGCGAGGCGAATTAAACTGACCTTAGCTTCCTTAGAGTAGTGTTCAATTCGCCGTCCATAGACCCTACCATATGCTTGAGGTACCTTACCTTCTAAATCACCCCTCGACGCATATTGCAGACTGAATACACTGGGAGACATGAGATCTTCCTCGAGAAGAAGAGCTATCGTAATACTGCAAGTCTTGAAGCCTCTTGTTGCTCAACGACTGGCCAGGAACCCATCAAGAGAATGCTTCCTAAGGGTTTGGTGGCCGAATCGCGTCGCCACTTAGCCGTCGTATTGTCTTATGTCATACTCTGCCAGCTGGAGCATGCAACGGCTTAAATAAGTATCCGTACGCTTCCACCTTGGAACAGTCGTCCACAGTGACATTGTCAACATTCTTGGCAGCTTCCTTCGCCCCTCGGCAGCGGTCGTATCACAGCTCCCTGGCCATTTCTCTTCAACTCCATCAACGGGTATTGATGGATATATTACCCCAAGACCACTTGATCGCAAACTTCCAAGACGGCATTTCAAGCAATCTTCCACATGACTGGAAGCGGTTGGGCATATCATTTTGGAAGAAGTGAAGATGGATGGCACTGATATCAAGCGCTCCAATCATACTCCGTCCTTCCTACCGACTCGCCGGGAATCCCAACCCCGACACGCGAGATGCTGAACACCCCCAGTAAGCTTAAAGCCACGACGGCAGCCCCGGAGAATTTAAGCTTCAACGTCCGTCGGCTCCAGGAACGCACCCCCCATGGCATGGAGTACAGCAGCTCGCATGCACATCGAGGGATCAGCTCTAAACGAGCTCAGTTTGGTATTGTCTAGCCCACTCCAACATGTGCCTGGGAAGACCGATACAATCATAGCACGGTCAGCCAGCCGCCAAGGAAGACTCTCGTGCTCCCACTATCAATCCCCAGTGCCATCATTCAAGGACCAAGGGCCATGCCCGGCGCGTGGTGTCCATCGTGGGGTGCTCCCCGGACCCCCCGCTCCGGCAGGGGCGACGCCGCTAATCCCACCAATCCCCCACCTCCTCCGATATTGCGGTCTCGAATCTTGGCAGAATGGCTGGCTTCTCTTCGCCGGGCAGACCGTGGATGGCGGTCCACTTTGAAGACAACGCCGACTTCACTATTACCTTCTCTCTTTTCGAGAATTGTCTATCTGCAATGGGTTTCCAAGGAGAACGAACCCGAGATTGGAGGGAGCATTGCAGCTTGTGGCATATCTAACGGGCTCGCTTATACGGGGACAAACAGGCCCTACATGCGGCATATGATGATGCCGGAAGATGACTTACACGGCGATGCTCTCCCGCTTCCCTCCATGATATCCAACTCTCAAGAAACGATATAAATGTCCCCTTCCGCTCCCTCTTTCACAAAGTCCTCCCACCGGCTCACTCTCGAACCTCATCCCTCCACGGAATAAGGACCCCGAGTCCACACTCATCGCACCCAACATGCGTCTCCTCTCAACCCTAACATCCCTCCTCGCCCTCACCCTCACCCCCCTCGTCACAGCCTTCACAAACCCCATCCGCCGCCCCGGCGGCTCCGACCCCTTCCTAACCTACTCGGGCGACGGCTACTACTACCTCCTCTCCACAACTTGGTCCACCGTCGAAATCGCCCGCTCCACCACAATCGAAGGCCTCAAGACCGCCACCAAGAAAGTCGTCTACTCCTCCGCCGACGCCTCGCGATGCTGCAACGTCTGGGCGCCCGAGGTCCACTGGCTGGGGAACCGGTGGTACATTTATTTCACGGCGGGCGGGAGCGCGAATCTGGATAATCAAAGGATGCATGTTTTGAGGGGTACGTCTTTTCTTTTCTTTTCTTTTCCTTCACACACATCACACCCCTCTTCCTGCTACTCGTATAAGAGTGTTTCGATCAAGACCATGACCACTGACTTTACAAACAGGCGGCACGACCCCCTGGGACGCCTACACCTACGTAGGCCGCATCGGCCCAGACGAATGGGCCATTGACGCCTCCGTCCTCCGCACCCCTTCCCAAGGCGAATACCTCACCTTCTCCTGCTTCCACGGCGCAACCTACCAATCCATCTGTATCCAAAAGCTCAACACAGACTACGTCTCCACCTCGGGCTCCGTCTCCCTCATCTCGCAGCCCACGCAATCCTGGGAACGCGTCTCCCACCCCGTCAACGAAGGGCCTGCAGCGCTCTACTTTGGCGGGAAGACGTACATCGCCTACTCTGCTTCGTACTGCTGGTCCGCGTCCTACTGTCTGGGTCTATTGACATGGGACGGGAGCAAGGTGCCGACGGATCCTGCGGCGTGGACAAAGGGCAATGGATGTGTGTTGAGTAGTGGGAATGGACATTATGGCACGGGGCATAATAGTTTCTTTGCGAGTCCGAAGGGGGATCAGACGTGGATTGCGTATCATGCTACTGCGAATAGTGCGGGCGCGTGTGATGATAGTCGGTATACCATGGTGCAGATGCTCGGGACGCATAGTAATGGGTCGCCCAACTTTGGGACGCCTGTTGCTTTTAGTTATGCGTATGGCGAGCCGTCTAAATAAGTATCGGGATGGGGGTGGCCTGAGATAGCGGACGAAGTTGGGTTGGGAGGTTGATGACTTTGATGCTGTGGACGAAAGAGATGATGGGACGAGCTGGCGCTTCAATTGGATGGATGAAGAGAGGATACCTGGAAGTTGATGCTCGATTCTTGTACATACTTTGATATTGGAATTGAATGTATATAACAGTCGCATTCGTCTAAAGTCTCAATATTGC
The DNA here is from genome assembly GCF_030913485.1 of Colletotrichum godetiae. Lineage (NCBI taxonomy): Eukaryota > Fungi > Ascomycota > Sordariomycetes > Glomerellales > Glomerellaceae > Colletotrichum > Colletotrichum godetiae. Next base: position 192,279 of record NW_026851300.1, on the reverse strand, counting down.
TCTCCGAGCCGATTGAGGGCTTACCAGGAGACAGAAGCCAGTATGAAACGGCGGAATGTCAGTGATTCATTCCATGTACCTGTATGAGATCGAATACATGACATCACGAAAACACGGATCAGATACTCTGGGCTAGGCTGGTATTTGGGATCAAAAACATCATAAACATGGGGTCAGAACATTGGTGATTCAGCATGACCGTCGAGAACCTCGAAGGATCATGACTAGATTCACCACTTATACCCACGTTGGTCGCAGACAGCTAGAACATCACTAAAAATTCATTACTGTTTCACAGAGGGTACCCGAGTCACGCGCAGTCAGTGGCGTTCGTGAAAAGTATTAATTATTGTTTGTGGTCTTTCCAACTCGATTATCGGACGTCTGCCTCGTCCCATAGCACTACATCGCATTCCTGGATGCATATGGCTTGGGCCAGTAACTCTATACAGGGTATGCCATCATTAAGTTCCAAATCTTCATATCCTACTCCGAGGTATCGTGCGTTCAAACAATTACGCTGTCGCTGCTGGATGGTATCTTTCCGTAATGTTGGGCGCAGTCGGCCCAACGATCGGCATTTTGCCTCTCTCGTGATCAAGGCCGGGTAATTCTGGAAGGCCGTATACCCTATATCTGGCCATTGCCAACGAACTCCCGCTGCACTTCAATCTCCCCGCTGTCGGCGGTAAACCGTCGCTCGAGAACCCATCTGGTCTCGCCACTCTCCTCCTCCTTGATGTAAGATATACTGTCCGCGGACCCCTTGTGTTTGTGACCCATTCCGGGCCTTCGCTGAGGTTGGGGTGTCGAGTCGATGCGGGGCACGAGATTCGGATGCATGGCTGTGTCCGGGCTCTTCATCCACAAACCCGAGTGTGAGATGGTGTTGGAGATTGAAAGCTCATCCATCTCGTCAGACTCTGGAACAGGATCGAACGCCGCGCTGTGCGTGAAGTGGGGAGAGTTCATCACCACCGCAGGACTTTGGTTCAATGGTGGCAAAGGAGGAGGCGGTGACCCTAGAGTGGGCATGGACATGGTGAGAGTAGGGGAGCCCGACGTGCTACCTGCGTCTGAAGAATCCATGTCGCGGCTGCGAACAGAGAATGCCGAGTTCTTACGACCATGACCATGGATGCCCAGCATGTTGTGAGGCCCCGGGCCCCAAGGTGAGCTTCCCCCTTCGCCCCTCTCCGATCTTGGCGAACCCTCGCGGCTCGAGACCAGACTGGCCTGCGATCCACCCCAAGCCCTGGAACGAAGCCGCATCAGCGCTGATAGGCTCATATTATCGTCACCATCAGCCATCATGGCTAGTTGGGCCAGGCCGGGGCTCTGAAGACTAGATGGACCGGAACCAATACCAGGTGGGACCGCGAGACTCATGATCGAGTTACGATTGGAATACTCGGATCTCTCCGTGATAGGCGTGAGATTGGGCTCTCGGGACACTATCCTCCCAGACTTGCTTCGAGATACGCCCGACGGCCCAAAGAAGCCGCCGTTAGCGTATTCAAAAGGCTTCTCATCCGACCCGTTGGAACTATCCCTACTGTGGCGTCCGCCTCCTTCGACAGGAGCAGAGTAGAATCCAAACTCCTGGCCATACCAACCGTCAGAGTCGTTGGCAAGGGCACTAGCGTTTGCCTCCGCAATGAAGTCGTCATAGTCGACATCGTAATCATTCAGATCTTCGCGAAAACCAGCATCGTCGTAATCGTCGTAGTCGTCCATGTTCTCATGCTGTGGAAGGTCATCTACAGACTCTCCACTGGGCGACATGAGCTCACTTGGAGGGGGGGACGAGTCTCGTCGAAATCTACCATTGGCGGCGGCTTCGAACGCCGCTGCCGCCAGGGCAGTTTGATAAGCTTCCACCTTGTCCTGGCCCGTCGTCGAGAAGCTAGAAGTCATTGCTGAGGACTCCTGGCCCTGGGCTAAGAGGTCGCTAGCTCGCTTTGACTCCTCAACAGATGGAGCCGGCATGCCGACGCTGAGGGAAGTATGGGCCGTCGATTGCGAGACATTGGAATGCGCAGACAGTCGTGATGTGCTGTCGGAGATTCTCTTGATGTTCTCGGGGGCAGTGCCGTCTTGGACACTGGCATCCTGACTTTCGCCCACCCTGGCATCAGTCTCTTGCACACTATCCTCCGGTGCAGTGGCACCACCAGTCATGGCAGCCCTGGCAGCTTGAGCCCTGGCAAAGGCCCCAGGAATGGGTCGGCCATACTTGTCTGTGTCGTCAAGATCAAATATGGACTCATCAAAGTAAGAGCCGTCGCCCTCTCCGGCAAATTCCAACTCATCGAGAAGGCCATTGTCAAAATAGAGATCGTCCTTCTTAGGGACTGAGAGTGGCGCCGGTGACAATGACTGAGTTGGCTCGCGCAACGATTCGCCCTCATCTTGCTGTTCCGCATCGGTAATGTTCACGTCCTCCATCGGAAGCCCGGCAGTTGAATCAGTCGCACTGGGCGATACATTCTGGCCCGGAACAAAGCTCTCACTCAGCACTTGGTTCAAATCCGGCGTGTCTCTCGAGATGGCGAATCCAATCACCTTGCCGTCTGCATCCCTTGGCGTTGCTAAGAGACCGGCGCTATGTGGACTGGTCAAAGCTGAGGGAGGGCCTGATCGTTGAAAGACAAAACCAGCAAAGTTCTCTTGGTCGTTATCGGGGTCGTTTTCAGCATCCTCATCGAGTTCGATCTCAACTTCTGGCACCGGATCAAGTGCAAAGGAGTCCGTCCCAGCCGCGTCAAAATCTTCACCGTCGTCAAGACCCAAAGGATCTGTGCCGCCAGCGTCAAAGTCCTCCTCGTATCCGTAGTCGTCTCCAAAATCATTGCTCATCGGAATCGGCTCTTCAAATCCATCATCTTCCATCATGGCATCGTAATCAAAGTCCTCGTCAAAGTCGTCGAACCTAGAATCACGAGGCCCGCTAGGTTCAGGGTCGGAAGTCTTCCTCTCAAGCTCGCGTTGGCGATGCCTTTCTTCGAGCAGCTTCTCGGCCTTTGCTGCGCCAACCATGTCGAAGCTGAATCTAGAGGACGTACTCTTCAATCGGCGTGGTACGGAAGAAAGGACATCTTGCCCAGACACGGAGGCATGTCTCGAAGGGGTTGCTCTTGTGGACGGTGTTTTCTTAGACAAGATTGAAGCCGCGCTAATTGAGGGTTTCTTGGAGACGATTGAGGCCGAGCTTGACGATGGTGCGGTATCGTCTTTGGGCGGTACGTCGGGCAGAGGTTTTGACTCCAAGTTCAAGCTGCTTCTTGTCTTTACCGAGCCGCTCCCAGACTCAACAGCCGGCTGGGATATGACGCTGACGGAGCCCGAGCGCCCAGATTCAGAAGCACTACTTGTATTCCTCCCATGTTGAAATGCTTGGGATGGTGCTGCGCTCTCTCTAGACGAAGTCTGGCCCAAGTCTGACATCTCTTCAGGTATCGGCGGTTGTGTTTTCGTACCGGGTGTCGGCGCCGCGGCAGGGCTGGGGCCCTCGTTGTTGGGGAGGCTTCGCCGAGGTCGTGGCGCGCTGAAGTCGTGAACTCTTGTCCCCCGGATGCGAGGATCATATGACGGGTTTCCTCCCAGGGGAAGAGGTGTTAAGTCTGGTGCGTTTTGGCTTGTCTTCCTCCGTGCAAGGAGTGTCGACATGGGATTTTTGAGAAAAGGCAGGCCTTTCCTGCCCTTGGGGGCATCGGAGCCATGATTTGCCATGCGGATTGGTTCGCTCGATAGTCTCGTTCCTGCAGGGCGTCGTCCGGTGGAAGCATAGCTCTGAGCTTGAGGCGAGCTATGGGTGTGGCTGCCCTGGTGATGCAACTCGGTCGGGGTCGCAAAGGAGCTGGCATGTTTTGAGGCACTCGTGGGCTGCGGTGGGGGTCTCGTCGAGGGGCAGTGTTTATCGGCGGGGGTGCGGGCTTCGATCTCGTGAATTGACTTTCGTGACTGCCTTGAAGGACCGGAGACGCAACCAGATCCGGAGACTTAGCCGTCATTTGTTGTTTCTTGAGCTGCTGTTGCTGCTCCTGCTGTTCGCGTTGGTATTTGCGCAAGGCAACGCCACCGAGAAAGCCAGAGTCTGCGTTGTACGGCGAGCGCACCGGTGGAGGTACAGGCGGCTGGGGTTTCTGGGTGTTGGGCTCTTGCGTCACCCTGATGTTGGTATCGACAGTTGGACGCTCAAGCGGGGAGGGTGATTCGGAGCTGGACGAGGTGACGCGGGGAATGGGCGGCAGGGTGGGAGGAAGTGAGGAATTCGTTGTCGAAGCCTGGGGTCGAATGTCTGGGCTTAAGGCGGCATCTTGAATGAAGGGAGAGTGCTGCTGGGGAAGCGAGGGATCCCAGGGAGCAGTGGTAGAGGGCTGTTCGGGGTTTGGCGAAGTGGGATTCGACTGTCCCCTTCGGTGGATTCGTAAATGGGAAAACATCGTCGTGATTTCGAGACGGTCGGACTACTGGATGGGTGGATGAATCAGGCGCGAATGGTGATCCAAACCACCGGCGCAGGGGTGGCGGGTGGTCGCAGAGGAGGAAGCAATTCCGGAGACAGGTTGGCGGATAACGAGCGAAGGGAAGCTGAATCGGGCTCGCGACTCCAGTCCTCCAAATCCAAGATCGTCCCCCGAAGCTAGGTACCGGTAGCGTAAGGTAGGCAGAGGAGAGTGGACGACGTTGACGGCGTCTGTCTTCAGCCTCTTGAGTGAGACGCGATCACCTCCTTGCAGACAGAGGCGCAGTCATAGCTTGTCAGTCCTGGCTCGGATGCGATGGTGTATCAGCGTCAGTTTGCGTCGGCGTCGGATGCGTTGTGTGCAGGCGCGAGCGTTGTGAGTGTTGGTTGGTGGTGATGGTGGAGGGATGTCTTGGAGATTCGATGCAAGCTATTGGTAACGGTGCCTGCTGGGCATTGGACGGAGGATGTTGGAAGAAGAAAAACCCGAGTCATACGCCTGCCTAGAAGGAGTAATGGATGGATGACTACCTCGCAGTGGTAAGGTATGGCGGGGGGGAGAGTTGGTGGTGAGGATGGCAGGATCAGGTTCAAGATGACGGGATGGAGAAAAACGAAGGAAAAAAGGCAGCAGATAACGGATACCTAGAGGTAAGGTAAGGTATCTTAAGCAGATTTGGCAGGCACGATAAAGTGCTGGATGCCGTTAGCTGTCACCACTTCTTTTCTGCTCTTCGCATGCCTTGCCCGGTCCTTAGTATGGGGTGGTATTACTTGCAGCTGCTTGCTGTTGGCGGCTGCGTGGGAGAACCATGTCCATGCCATGCCAGTTGGGCCTCGCTATCTTTCTGTCCGCCTGTGTACGGATGCGGCCTGTCTTGTTTGTGTCTACCTGCATTGCTTTTCATCTACCATGGCTCTACCCTTACTACCTAGGTACCAACGTCCCAGTTTCAAAAGGATATTCAGAACATTTACCAAGAGTCGCAGCCAGAGATGGAGTGGTAATTAGGGGCAGGACTGCTTCGGGCTCTTGGGCTTCCAGCTCCGTTCGATGCTCAGACATTCACAGTCCAAGGCCTTGGCTGCTGCTGCCAGGACTCCAGGACTCGGTCTCGTCTGCTGGGCCGTGCGGCTTTTTGCAAGCACTCATAATTGTTACCCAACATCCAGGGTCAAGGACCCGAGGCCCCAACTTCAAGGATTCCAGCAGGGCGAGAGAACAGAGAGAGAATAGAGTCACCGGTCAGGCTGGTGCGCTCACTGCTGTATGTAGGCTAGCCGTGTCAATGTCATCCATCATGTCATCCCCGATGGATCTTGGGAAAAAGCACCAGGGTTGCTGCAGGCCATCGGGTAAGGGCAAGAAAGGGTCCAGTCCTCCCCTCCATCAATGGTCTCTCGATCAATACGGATACCTGCCCGGAAAACAAGACTCAGCCAAGCAGAGATGCCTTCCGACTGCATCAGCCCGGCGGCAACTGCAACGAAAATTTCGGAAGAGGCGGCTCATCATCTGCTCCCTGCCTCGTCTTCGTCTTCGTCGCTACTTTCGTCCTCTACCCATTCCTCCCTTTCTCGAATCTCTGTCTCGCCTCGTCTGGACAACCATCCCATATCGACATCCACACGACATCCACACGACATCCACACGACATCATAAACCCTCCGAATGCATCTGATTGGGTCCTGGCAGACGCACGGCGAAATGAAGCACACCCATTCCAGAGATCCATCATCCATCCACTTGTGCTGTTGGCCCCGTTTTCTCCGACCCCCACCATCCATCCTTTCCTTCTGACTGGAACGAAAGACACCAGCACGACCAGATTATGTCATCCAACACATAGGCTGACCGAGGCACATGGCTTACCTAACAAAGCACCGTTATGGAGACAAGGATGCTCTAGGCTTATGTAAGTACGAATACATGCACAGCACAAGCACATGCTATCCAACTCTGCACAAACTAATGCATAATTTGGAGGAATGGCCATTCTGATTCTGTGACATTGAGAATTCGAAGCTCCAGTACTCCGTACGGATAACAATCGCAACGTTCCCAACGCTGCGATGCCTAGCGCAGATCATCCCATCCTCGGCGACTGAATCGTCTCGTCCCAATGGGACAGAGACAGATGGAAGGATGAAAGGAAGACGAAACCAGCCAGGCAGATGGCTGCCCACTGATCGCCGTTGGCCCCGTCACCTGGTCCCTGATGAGACGAGACAAGACTTGCTCCGACTCGTTACACAGCGAACTTGACGCGACGTCAACGGCAACGGCAACGACAACGACATGCCATGACCGGCACGCACGCGGCGGCCCGCATCTGGCGTTGGACCTTCGGACCCTGGGGCGATGTGGAATGTGCCAGATCAACGCATCGAGCTAGCTCTTTTAAAACACGAGGCGGGCGGTTCAACGCCGTACGGTTGCGGCATGTTCTCTTCGTTGGCACATGCTTGTATGTCACGGTTGTCCCATTTGTGTCTGCCTTTACGAACAATCGCATGCTGACCATATGCAAAAGAGTGGCAAGCAGCCCAACCGACATCCACCATGGCTAAAAGCAAAAGATCGACGTTGGCCTGATTCGAACAGACGCTCCCGAAGGAACATGATTTCTAGTCATGCGCATTAGACCACTCTGCCACAACGCCAGTGGGAGGAACTGGAGCAAGTCCAGGATCCATGCAGGTCGATGAGACCCGAGGGCTCATGTACCAACAGCAATTGGTGCCACGGTGGCCCTGAGTCGAAATCCAATGGCCCCACCGGGCGGGTATGCTCCTGGCGGGACGCTCCGGTCCTGATCCGGAACTCTGCGAAGTCCTGTTCAACGAAGAACCAGCTGATAGACGTAGACCTGTACCTGCTTTTCCAGATATCCGTGGTCTCTGGCTACATGTCCAGATATGGCTATCAGTCGTTCTAGATTACTAGAGGGCACATGATCAGGTGGCATGGTGCAACGTCAGGTCACAGTTTGAAAAGTCACGAAGCACGATGAGATCAGAATTAGCAACAGAGTTAAATATCGTGTTTCCTTCTCAAGGCACACTTCTGTCAAGCTATTAAATCAGTCATTTCGCGTACTACTTACCTACACTCACCTCGGAGACATAAGCTTATTCATATGTCCAACCGGCCCGGACGAATTGAGAGTGAAACTCCAACTCGTCGTCGCTTTCGAGGTTCCCAGCTTCAGCTCTCGCCCTCGAGGCATCCACAGCCACCTTTCTCTGCAGCCTCCATTCGTCATTGATGTATCCTTCGCCACTGTTGAACCCACCAGCCTCCAGATTCTGCTGGAAATCCATATTTGGCCCAACCAGCGCCGTCGCCATCTCCATAGTCGAATTCTTCACCTGCCCAAGCAACTCCTTCTTCGCAATCTTCAAGTCCCGAACCAGGTTTCCCACAACAATCAAACCCATACCGCTCTCCCCAAAGTGCCGCCGTAGCGCCGCCTCAATCCCATTCCACGACTCATCAGTCGTCCTCGCCACCCCGTGGACGAACTCCAGTGACGCATCCCACATGTCGCGATACACCCGGTTCATGAACTCCATCTGTCCCAACTCCGCGCGCTGTGTCAGGTCGTCCATGATGGACTTCATACGATCCGAGTACTCGCCCCGGCGCTCCACCTGTGCCTCGCTATCGACGTAGGCTAGCCGGACCCGGACCCGGCAGTCTGGGCAGAGCTTGTGAGCGCGCTTGGCGTACTCGTCGCGGTGGAGGGCTTTGGCGCTGCGCTCGTCTTCGAAGCCTGCCCAGACGGCACGGCAGTCATGTTGCGGGAGGCCTGGGAGGGCCATGTGGTTGCATTCTCGCTGTTCGAGATATTCTGCGAAGTAGCCGTCGCAGCCGCCATTTTGAACGCTGAGGCAGCGTTGGAGGACAAAGACTTTCATGCACATGGCTGGTTTTTCCTGTGGTTTTTGTGAGTTTTTGGTGGAAGATGGGGGTTGGTACCTTGGACGAGTGTCTCTTGAGTCTTGACTCGGGTATTGATCGTGGACGTCGAGTTCTCTGTAGTGAATGACTGGCCTTCTGTTAGTGATTCACAGGAACCAGCCTCCAAATTGAGGAGACGGAGTTAGCTCCTGATATATGCCAACGAATACTGACATGGATCCTTGCGTTTATGAAAAAATACCAAAGACTCGAATCGGGACTTGCTCAGACTGTCACACAAGGCCTCTGACCTCGACAATTGGATTGTTCAGCACAAGGGCGCTGGCAGAAGTCACAGCACGACGAGACATCATGGACAAAGGGGTACAAGGTCCAAGAAGGTCGACCTTTGACGCGGGTAGCGCCATTTGTCGTCGAAACTCAAAGGACTTAGTACTAGAGCGAAGATTCGAGGAAGTGAAGGAGATCTATGTCCTGATGATCCAAGCTCGGTGCCTGATTTTGGGCTGTTGCTGCTTGTACTTCGACTGTTCTACAGAATAATGCCCATTTGACCATGATCGTGTAACCATCAGGCTGTCTTAAACGCTATTTTTAACCACTCTGCTACTTAAATCCGGAACTTTCAAACCCAAAGTTGAATCGAGTCAGCGAGAACGAACCTATGAGTGTGGTTTGGGTCAACATGGGAATAGAGACGTCACACATTAAGATGGAGGGTGGTATGTATTAAAAGTACTACATCTTGCAGCACTAAACTTGTGGGCTTTGAAGAGAGTACACAAAAGGTTGTTTGGTATTGTCTTGTTCAACCACACCAGCGTGTCGTCTATTTGTCAGACGCCGCCAAAGTTCTCTCAAAAGACCTGTAAGGCGGCTAGACTACTCGAGTTCTAAACCCATCCTTCAATGGTGCAAGCCCAGCGGCGTTAGTGTTGTAGCAGACCTCGAGACAGAGGTGCCGGAAGGTCTGGAAGTGGAGGATAGTACCTATTACCTCCCGTGTCGCTCGAATGGTTAAGCCCGGCCTTTATTGAGCTTCCTTCTGAATCCCCGTCTGGTGCCCTACTCGAGCTTTGAGATTCTATTCCACGAGGTATACAAGGCAGCTGTGATGGAGTAGCAAAGAGTCGTGTAGTATTAACTATTCGGGTTTAGAACTTGAGTACTTATCCTGGCCCAGCTCAAGACCCTAGAGGTCGTAGACATTGCCTGGGGAAAGAGTCGCGAGGCTCTTAGTCGCCTGATCGAACACTTAAGGCGGACCCTTGACCTCCGCGAGCTAGCCATATCTAACTCTACCGTTAGGAGTTCCTAATTGGTCCGACAAGATAGGGAAGAGCGCTTCTTCCCGAACCTAGGTAGCTATGTCATTTAAGCCAGACTTGGACGTCGGGATCGATTTCAAATATATAAATGACGTATCGTCTCACGAGTGACAACGTCCAAGAGTCCCGCGGAGGTTGTTGAGAGAGTAAAGAATTTCATAGGAAATTAGGTCTGTATACTAATGCATGTAGACACAGAAACGAGAGTTGTCAAAGTCCAGATTGTAGCTGAAGCCTGAAGGCAACTCTAGCCCTAATGAAAGGCCTAAACGTGATGCGTCAAGAAGGTACGCAAATCTCAATCCCTCCTTCTTATCAAACTGGATCCGGCTTCTCAGACTTGTTCAGAGATTGTAAGAACTCGCCATCACATTACGATGTCTCTTCTCCAGTGGTAATACTCAAGGCAAGAGAGAATTCTGGTCCCGGAGCGCCTTTCGTAGTGATCAGGAAAGAACCCAACTCTGGGCTGCCAAATCCCCACCTGCAGCTCCTCTGTTCTCGGCGAAGATTGAGTTGCTTCAGACCCCTGTATACTGAAGGAAGATCTCAGCGAGGAAGAAGACGACAACGAGCGCTCTTCCAGCATTTCTAGACCACTTAGTAGAAGATTGGCGGTATGTTCGTGGCCACTGAAGAATCAATACAAAGCAGGTTCTATGGAGCTTGGGACATGGTCACAACACAGAGTTACAAGGCGTCACTGTTACTGTCTGGATCATACTCGTGGTATACCGCGATGCAGATGGAAAGGCACCGCCTGCTTGGTATCACAGGGCTTATATGACCTGTCTTGTACTCGACACCAGCGCTGGGAATAATGACGCGAATGCGATTCTGCAGCAAGAGGAAGCTGCGACAAATCTCAAGACAGATTATCTCAAAAGAGTCCAGACTGTCTTTTGGAACAGGAAGTATATTGAATGCGAGGGTTAAGATAACCAGAAACGGAGGCTGCTTGATAGCTCCCTAGGATTTCAAAATCGACGAAGTCGTATGCATTCTCTACGGATGCTCCGTCCCCTACATTCTTCGGTCTTTCTAGGGCGAGAAAAGTTTTGGAGAGCAGAATTCTTGTTATGAGATTGTATTAGAGGCGTTCGTGTTGGGACATATGGATGGTGAAGGATTCGAGGGCTTGACTGTGGAGGAGCTGGCGGGAGAGGTCTTTCGTTTGATGTGAAGCGCAACATACCCACATACCACTGCCAAGTTTGAAAAGCAATTCACTTTCACACCTAAGAACTTATTTAGTAGAACCGGTTTTAGCGAGTCGTGGAACGCAGTTAGCTCCGATTTAGCTGTTCTTGGTGCAAGACTTTGACGAAGCCGGAAAGTTCGGCTTATGATGTAATAGCCTTCTAAGAGTCAAACATGTCACCACACAGACCCGCCGAGGCAGACCACATCCGTCACACCACGAACGACCCCTTCTCCACGGACATCCGCAACATAAAACATTAATTCGGACTACTACCTCTCTTCCAGTCGTTGCTTCGGACATTAAACAAGTAGATATTCTAGACTTTTTCTAGCCCACCTTCCTACCGAAACTCATTACTCTACACGAACTACATCTCCATTCATTCAACGTCGCCTGTCTTGTACACACGAGTCATGTTTCTCTCAAACAGAGCGCCTGAGAAGGCCCTTCCCCGCTTCCAGACAAACACGCCATTGGATTCAACATTCGACAAGGACATTCGGGATACGCATCTCATCTATGACTATGACGCCGAAGATGCGGAGGGCAACCCGGAAAAGTGGCGGTACGAAATGTGGTTCTTCTCCGAGGACCGCGTCGTCTACGCCATCCACGGCGGGCCCATGAACGGCCGCATAAACTACCAGACAGCGACGTATCAATGCATCCGACCCGGCGAATTGTGGCAGGTGAACTGGCTGGAAGAGACGGGAACGGTATGCTCCTTGGTGTACGACATCCCCAAGCAGAAAATTTCGACTCTCATTTCGTTTTCGAGAGGGCACTGGGAGAATCCTCAGGCGGCGCACGGTGACAAGCGCAACCCGGGAGACTTTGCTAGATGGAGAGTCCTCTCGAGATTTGGAAACCAAGCAGATAGGTTCATGTTGTCTGAGCAGGCGGATATTGTCGAAAATTTCAAGGGAAGAGGGGATCTTGTACCGATCGAGAAGCATGCGAAAACGTTCTGAGTCTTTTCGCCATGCGCGCGTGTTTTAATGATAGCAACTTGTATAGCCATGAGCCGGAGTTAAATCAAAGATCCGTGTGTTTCGACACAAACTACTGTCAGTCTATACGAGACCGGAGTCATCAACTACACAAGGCGGTGTCTCCCACCAACTGCTAGATGGCGTCAAGACATATATACGTATGTTTTAACAAATGATGTCTTAACCCCTTTTATTGCCTACTTTACAAATAAACTCGAAATAGACCAGGGCAAGAGAAAGACCGGAGGCTAGACAGATGTAGTAGCGCCGTCTGGCAATTGAGGGGATAGTTGACCATTCTAATTGTCCTGTGCCCAGATGAGCCATTCCTTTAAACTAATCCACCATTCGTGGTATCCTCCCATTCGCCCCTCTTTGTTAAGTTCAAGTTCTGTCTATCGGCATACCTTCGTTCTACCGATAGATGGATCATTCTCAACAACACATTTCAGTCCATCGCAACATCTTGTGAAGAAAGGGTCGTTGTTGTTGCAAAAGTCTAAAGTGATTAGAACACCGCCTGGAAGATGAAGACAGAGTATCAGGAGGAAACTTACTATCAGCGGTTCTGCAGTTATCTTGGCGTTTGAACAGGTCACCTCCATCGCCATCGAGCTAATGTGTGTTAGTAATCTATGAGATCCTGGTTGGGGTCACTGTTAGCTAAGTTATGTAGGCTTACCGAGCGAGGTACAGCAGCCGAAACAACCGCCGCGAGTGCTGCAAGAATGGTGATACTGATGGACTTCATGACTTTGACTTCTAGTCTCTAGAGCTTATGAGTACCTTCGGAATTGCGTAATACAGTAGGCGAGAGAAGACCGAGGAAAGTTAGTTAAGAGACTTTGAAATAAATGAATGAGCTTATGATTGATGATTGAAAAGTTCCTGCTTGTCTGGATGGCAGTTGATCGCTTGATTTATATGTTTAGTTCCTAGAGCTGAAATCCGCAGACGTCCGCTAAATAGGCCTTACCTCCTGGCTCAAGGACTCGGAAAAATCGTGGATTCAGTGTCAAAGACGGTATCAAACATGCCTGGGTTTAGTTATCAAGAATAGTATTTTCATACCACGCCACCGGTAAATTCTAATATCAACGAGGGCATCCAGGGGCGAGAATGGAAAGGGCACGCCAACTGAAGTGTCCAGTTGGGAAAATGATCATGCCAAGCATGAGAATCTGGTCGTGACACGACTAGCCTTGTATCAGCCCTCACAAACGGCGCTGCCGGAGTAAGCCTCTACGTCGCTTTCGGTTCAATTGTGTTGACGGTTCGTCTGAAACAGACGTCTGAGACCGCGAACTTTAACCACCAGCTCGGATTAGTATTTAAGGTCGACGCTATAGGGGGGCGGCGGAAGTGTTTTCCTATTGTCACATCACTACTGAGAGGCATTCAGTTCGCTGTGGCATTTTATTTTAGCGGAGTATCTCGGAGTTTTGCGTCCATCGCGGTCGGGGTGAATAGAAATCAAGGTCTGCTTTTCTTTGTCCAAATGTGATGACGGGATTGTATTACTAGCTACCAGTGAAACCGATGTTTGTGCTATTGTTGACAGCAGACAATACTCTACTCCAACCTGTAAACCCATGCCTTCTGAGGCGACAAAGTCCCCTGTATGATATTCTCCCATGCTTTCTCAATTCCAGTTGTTCCTCCGACGCCACTTCCCCAAACCAGCTCGAGGTCTGCCACACTCCCATCCTCAAGGAACCTTCGGAACGTTGATTCGGCGCCGTGAAAGTATTTATCTGCACCCTCTGTAACAATTCCAGCATCTACAATACCTGTCGTGTTGAGCTGAACAAGTCCCCACTTCTTGAATATCTCCATTGCCTTGAGGGCTTCCTCTGGTTCCATGATCTTTGGCTCTCCTCCGACTTGGACATTAGTAAACACCGTTGACTCCGGGAGTGTTGACTTAATAGCTTCGCGGAATTCTTCAGTCGCTTTCGGACGACCACCAAAGTCAGCCACGACCACGCGTTTGGGTTGCAATTTGGCGATCCAGTCCATGATGTCTTTTGTGGCAAGCTCGTTGTAATTGACTGTCTTGATCTCGAACGATGCCTTAGGTCCGGCTTTCAAAGACTCTGGCGCAGACGTAGCTTGAAGGAGAGCCAAAGGCCCACCACCTGACTTTCTGTCCCTAGCCAGGTTCCAAGAGAATGACCTCCCCGTACGGCTGGACGCCGAAAGATTGACCACCACGGCTGAGCTTAGGTCCGCATCCTTTTCGGTCCACTCCCCAGCTCCTGCGCCTAGAGGATGAACAGGCTCGAAATCCGTGGCGAAAGTAAAGCGGTTCATGACATAACCACAATTCCAGATGGGAGAGACGTTGGCAAACCACGCCCGGTACTCTTCCGACTGAGCAGACTCGTCAACGAGGTTGTAGCGATTGTAAATGCTCCCGAGTCCCTGCCTGTGTTCGCTGACCTCGCGGAAATGGCCCTTGGGTTCGCTCGGGACGAGAGAAAGGTCGACTGGATGAGAAGAGGTGGGCCAGTACCCGTACAGCAGACTTTTGGCCGGGATGCCCTCGATATTGGACTCGAGCACCCGTGCAAAGCCCCACGCCGGAACGATGCCCCACTCGGTCCGGTCGTTGTACGGAGTCGGCGCATCCAGAGGAACGGGCCATGTGTTCCACCATTGCAGCATGTCGCCCAGCTTCGCATACGAAAGATTGTTGCTCGTAATTCCGATGAGCGATGTGCGGACGCGAACAGAAGAAACACCTAGCTGTGGCAGTGCCAGATCAACTGCAACGGTCTCGTGTTTCGAGAGGTCTCGCTTGGAAATGACGTGAATTTCGGATACCATTTTGGCTGATATTTGCTGACCTGGGGCGTGTGCGATGTGTCTTGTTGAGGCTGCGGGCTAACTTGCTCGGTGTCGTTGAAGCAGAAGACTTGAGTACAACCAATGGCCAAAGGAATCGACGTAGATATATCGTAAATGCGGTCAAACTCTATCCCGACGTTGTCTCACATCAGCCAGCAGTCAGCTTAACTGGGAGATCCAAAAGTTCCATGGTTTGTGGGAATCGTCACCCCACCGACCCATTACCTTGGGTCCAGATTCACCCAAATGAGCGGGACGTCAGCGTCAGACGAATCCTTTACACGATGATCCTGAGTATTGGCAATTTAGTCCCCATGACCGAAGATTCCGACACTGATCATCAGAGTCGCCCTGCAGTAGGTTGTCAATTGAGTCATCAGCAAGCCGCATAGAGAAGTTGGGGAGCGGGGTAAGTCAGCGCTATGTCGCTCAACAACACCCAGGTACCAGCGAGTGGGACTTTCGTCCACCTTTGCTGATTGTCACTTCAATCGAGTTCAATTTCGGTGAAGGTCCGGATAAAGTGATTTACTAATTATACTTTCTTTACTCACTTCTTGAAGACTCAAGCAGTACCAAACGCCTTCTGGTGCCCGACAAGAGTGAAACGGTAGTGAACCTTGTTCGCCTTCACTCTCTCTACAGCCTCCTTGCATCCTGCTTCGGAAATATCAATCGTCTCAACCCAAGGCGCAATGCCCTTCTCGGCCGCCAACTTGAGCAAAGCGTTCATCTCCTGGTTGTTACCGATATGGCTACCAGACATCTTGGCGGAGTTGCTGGCGAAAAGGCCTGCAGGGAACTGGGGCAGGGGCTTGTCTGGCAGGCCGACCATGTGGAAATGTCCACCGACCTTGAGAGTGGATAAATAAGTTTGCAGATCAAATTCGTTGGTCATGTCGGAGCAGTTGAGCATGAAGTCGAACTTGAAGGCATAAGGCTTAGCCCAATCCTTCTTGTTGGTGTCAATGACTTCCTTCGCACCGAGTTTTTTGCAGTCTTCGACCTTGTCCGGCGAGTGAGTAACGGCGTAGACTTCCGCTCCGAGAGCCTTGGCCCACTGAAGACCAAGATGGCCGAGGCCGCCGATACCGACGATTGCGACAACGGATCCGGGGCCAACACCCCCTCGAACCAAAGGTGAGTATGTGGTGAGACCAGCGCACATTAGCGGGCCGGCATTCTCCGATTTTATCTCATCGGGAATCTTGAAAGTAAAGTACTCGTGAGCGCGAATGTGACTAGCAAAGCCGCCATGTGCTTGGCTTCCATCCTCGTACTTGGCGTTGTATGTGTCTAGCAGCCGATGTCAGTTTTGTTCCGAATCTCTGCTACAGGAAAAGAGCAAGACTCACCAACCAAGTGAGGGCAGTAGTTCTCGTTCTGGTTCTTGCACTGCTCGCACTTAAGGCACGCCCAGACCTGGGCACCCACACCAACTCTATCGCCCACCTTGATCTCCTTCACGTTCTTCCCCACAGCAACAGCCTTGCCAACAACCTTGATGGCTATCAGCCTCATATTGCGAAACTAATATCCGGGGAAAGACATACCTCGTGACCGACGCACAGGGGACCCTCGTACTCGCCCCAGCCGCCAGTGATAGTGTGGACGTCAGACCCGCAGACACCGCAGCATTCGATCTGCACATCAATGTCGTGATCTTCGAAGGGTTTCGGGGTGAGAGTTTCTTTTGTAAACTTGTTCCATGAGCTAGGCCCTGCCGTGCAGAAGCCGGTAAACTTGTCCGGATAACTCATTTCAAGGGATATTTTCGACTAGTGTGATAATATTTGTTGTCCCGACCTTTATTGCTTCGATCGAAAACCAGAGTCGCTATGATCGATCATTACACTCTACTTGCTTATATAGGTACTCAGAAAGACAACTGATGACGCTCGAATTGCCTCAATCTTCCCCGCATCAGAGCTCACATTGCTGCAGCCAACATAGCCGAACCGCAGCTGGACCTCGGGCGCACAATTCCAATTGTTTATTTCCCTGAGAGTATGCATACCTAGATGAATGACGTCTATGAAGTTGCCGCTAAATTCTCGGTAGGCGCCGAAGTGATCGCACTAAGTTAGGAGATAAAGTCCCGGGTGTGACAACCGGTGGCGCTTCGCATGAGCTAAGGTAGCCTGGCTCCCCCTTGGCTTCCTTGGGCGAATCGATTACCGGATTAAGAGACATGCACTACATGCGAGAAGCCTCATGACGACAGTCTTTTTTCATCGACTCGGCCCGGATGCTCAAAATCAGTGTTACAAGTCTTCATAGGCCTATAACTTCAATGCCGCTGATCCAAGTTGGAATGCCGATTCAGGCGACGCCAAACGCATTGAGTCCAAGAGCCTCTTTGGAGACAAACAGATGCTCCACTGGACTGGTGCGACGACACCGACATCTTGCCGAGAAAACCTTTCTGTTTAAAACTCCACTTGATCTAGTGCTGACCTTCGCGGAGATACTACCAGGATGTGAACGAAACTAATAAGGTTCGAAGAGCGATGAAAATCTGCTCTTTGGGCAAGGGTCTATCTCAATGTAGTCTGTATCAGGGCATAGTGCTGCCTTTGTTTCCTAGAAGTACAGTCAGAGATACAAAATTGGTTGAAACTAAGTACCTGACGGACCGCAACCCAGAGGTTCTGGGCCGACGAGGCTGCTTCACAGTCTTTTACGTGGGAAGGTTGGACAATGATGACTGCTATAGAAGTTAATGGACTTCCAGATCACAGTGCATTACAAATTTACAGAGATTCACCAAAAGGACGAAGGATTTATGACTGAAACCAGGACCTCAGTCGCTGAGATCACGTTTCTAACTTGAGAGAGAAATGCTAACGGCTATCATGAACTTGTAACGTTAAAGTCCCGCAAAATGCCGGGCCTTTTCCTTCCCCAAATAGATTGCCGAGTCTTGTATCGTCCTCGGAAGACGCCTTGGCTAATTTGAGTTAGCAGTTGGCGCGGCCAACAATGACACTCCAGTCATCCTTGTGCCACGTTTGACCGTTGGTCCACTCGCCATTGGTCTGGCAGCCTTGAATGATGTGGTCGGCACCGTCAGCAATCAGACCGAAAGAGTCGAGATCGCGGGGGGTTTGTGCCTGTAGAAAGTCAGCCTCACAATAGTCTTGTGAAGACGGTATCTCTTATGTACTTACATGGTTGCACCACCAGATTGCAGACTTCCAGCTGCAGCTCACACGAGCGCAGGTGTTAGGTCCAGGAGGGTGATGGGGCTTTCCCTTGACGCCTCTGAGGTACTTGGCACCCTTGACGATGACCCTCTGATCAGCCATGGCCTTGGTGACGTTGCACGCGAAAGCGGCGCCGTCAAAGTCGCTGCGCTTATGAACAGCGGGTGAAGGGAGCTCAAAGTCGAGGCCAAAGTCTTGCGCGTAGTTGGGGTTGATGGCCTGAAGCTCCGAGAGAACCTGCTCGACCGTTCCAGCAAGAATCAACTTCTCGCCTCCAGGGGCGGCCTGAACCTCCCACTGCGGGATGACAATATCAAAGGCATCGATAGGGGCCTGAAGCTCCGAGACCTCGTTATGACTGGGAAGAGCAGAAGCCTGGTTTAAGTCAGTACACGAAGCTTTGGAACGGAGGAAGGGGATATCCTACGCTGACTGCGAACAGGGCAGTGTGTGCGAGGATGTTGCTGAAGTGCATCTTGGAGAGTGTGTCGGCTGGTGATGAATGAAGGTGGTCATGCGGTTTTGCTGTAGTCTCGGAATTGCCTTGCTGGGTGTGGTTGGGGTAGAATGTGTTGCATCTAGACGAACGAGAATGAGGTTGGCGGCTCCTTCCTTTTATAGAAGTTCCAGTCTTCAAGAATTCTTGAGTGAATATACATTTGAGGGTGGGCACGAGAGATTCAATGAGAGATCTATACCAGATGGCATATACGTGATTCAGTGTGAATTACGAAGTAATTGTTATATTCCTACCACCAACGTTAATGCAAGATAGTATCAAGCATGTTCCATTCGTGCTTGTGTAGCCCCCAAAGCTACAGATCTTGTGGCACTCCAGTTGCTCCAGATCCCAAACACAGCGCATTGCCAGGGAGACGAATATTGACGGCTGTGATTTGTCCAATAATGGACTCTTTAGGGAAGTACAATGCGTAACAGAAATAGCGAAGTGCGGTTTGTGAAGTGACAGCCAATTAGCTGGCTGTTTAAGGATAATACTAGATAACACACGCATCAAAAAGCAGAAGGCCGGAGTGGCACCTGGTTTCAGGTAATGAATTTGGGTCGAAGATTATATCAATGCTCTTGATCACTTCTATACATGAACTTAAGCAGCTTCAATCCTCCTCTTTAAATTAGACGGACCTGGCCTCGCGGGAATTTCCAGGGCTGGTCCATCAAATCTACATCCGAAGAGGTATCTACATCAGCCACATCGACTACTAGAGCACCAACACGAGTCGCCGTGGTATCGCCTTGCCATTCTATTATAAGCATGAACATCTCGTGGGCGACGTGTCTTTCCGACTCATAGATTCCGAGCACGAGGCACCCCCACTGTCTCGCCCTGAGACGCTGGAGAAGTACAGATGGGCTCGTTGTAGGTGTCCTTCGGTCCGTCATCAGAAGCCGATGGCCATTAATAGTGAATGTGGCCCATTCTGACGAGTCACTATCGTTCGTATTACCGCAAAAGAGAGAGGCCGGCACCAAGGGAGCCTTTAAATGAATTGCTACAGCTGAGCGAGAGTCTGAGCAAGGTTCCATGGTCTCATTCAGTTGTAAGTATTTGCAAGCCGCTAAGAGTGTGCCGTTTTCTGACTCGAATTGAAGTCCACACATAAATGGAATTAAGTTCTTTGAAGAGCCGAGAAAGGGATGACATATCCAACGAACTGCGCCAGCCCAGCCAGCCCAGGTCCATGAAGGGAAGGACTCCCTCCTCCTGGGGTTAACATTGCTTCTGTGGCACCAAGATAGTGCAGCTAAGAAACATGGCTCGATGAGCTCTTTGTGTTTCCTCAATGGAGTATAAGGTAGCCCGACAAGGTTGAGAATCGGTGGAGTTCTCTTAGCCAATATCTTTAGAAGACCAATCGCAGCCTTCAATGAGTCGGTATCGAATGTGAGACTCCTAGTCGTGAAGTGTTGAAGAGGGCGGAAGAAATCGTGCATTCGGCGTGCTATTGCTTGATCTGTCACCTGTTTCCCATCAACTTCCCAAGATTCTCCACTCGTGTATCTGTGTCCCGGTTGGCCCATGAAGCGACTCAGAAGAAAGATTCCGTTTTTCCATTGGGACCACTGGACCTCATGTCGATTGTCTATGTGCTCCACTCCCCCCATCCCCTCTATCCAACTTGCTCTCTGACACTCGAAGAACGTCTGATATTCTGTAAAGATGATCCGTCGCTGGGAGAGCAAGCCTTCTTGGAACGTCCATCCTCTTGTAGACCATCTGGATGTCAACTCCACGTAGCAAGCCGGATGAGGCCCGGTATTTATGACTGTGATGTCACCGAGACGAAGGACATCCTGCTTGAGACGGTCGGCCAGGCCGACTCCAGGAAGCCCATAGGTTTCATTAAGACCAGCTGCAGCTACAATGGTGATCTCCGCGTTGCTGTATATTAGGTCCATTCTGCGAATTTGATCCTCAATTTCACGCTCATCTTCCTGGTCGATGCAGTATTTGTCGATCCACAGATATCGGTATCCCAGGCCTCGAGTGACAGTTATAGCGTCTTTCACAGACGCTGACGTATTTCCCCAGATCAAAGGGCCGCCACGTTGGTGTGATAGTGTTATAGTTTGATCCCATACATAGCTCAGCGCAACCCACGGCATGGATTCGTGGGCAGGCTTGATATGAAGTGTTTCGCAGTCGATCAGTTTCATACCTGGCACGGCTAAAACTTCCCGGTTTTCAATGCGATTACACACCGAATCGTGGTCTTCTTTACAGTTATCGATCCAAAGTCGGCCCCGTTCGTAGTCGAATGACTTCGGAATAACCTGAGGTCTGAGGACCCCACTCTGGGCGATGCTCGGTACACATACCACATGCTCTTGGTACTGAGTGGCGTATTTATCGAAGTAGTCTTCTTTGAATACTATCTGGCTCCTGGGTGTGATCGCCAGGATCAAGCTATCTTGAGCCCCTGGTGTATTACGAAACACACCGCGAGCATATCGTAAGTACGAAAATCCTCGGAGAACGAAGCCGGCATTCATCACACTGGGCGCAGAAGACTCGAATTTCCGAGACCAAGAGGTAAAGAGCAAGTTGCAAAGTGCGCATCCGCTCCGCGATACGCTTGGGAATCTTGTGGCATCTTCATCCAGGAGTATCGGCTCTGCCGGTATTACCGCTTTGGAATTCGACAACACCAACGCTTGGCCGAAATCAAGCGACAGGCATGCATGGCAAATATGATGCGATGTTGGCGTTGAGAAATCCATGTCTACTGTCATTGTTGAAGGTGGCAAGTTGATGCTGCCCAAGTTAGATGCAGTGGAGGAAACTTGAGTGAGGGGTCGGTCAAGATTAAACCAATATAACCATTCCATAGAGGCAACTTCGCTAGAACTCTTAGGTCCAACCAGCTACAACTGTCTCGCCAGCCTTATTCTTGTCATCAGGGTACTGCACCGCCATATATCTCAGATCGCCCGTCATGCCAATGTTTCCTACGGGATTGAGGCCCAGCCACTCCCTCAGCTCCTCGCTGCAGGTGTCCTGGACTTCCTTGGGGAGCTTGGCAGTCCAGTTGACCTGTTGGCGCATAAATGGGGCAGTGTAATAGCCAAACAGAAGTGCGCGGTCTTGATCCTTGGTGATATTACTCCCAGAGGTGTGCCACACTCGACCGTCCATGACAATGATATCGCCAGCTTTGCCTTCAAAGGGAACCAGCATCTCTGGCGCGTTCTCGGGAACCTCCTTGCGATACACCCACTTATTCGATCCGGGGATGTACTGCGTTGCACCGTTCTCCTTGTTGACATCCGTCAGACACCATATGACGTTGAGCGCCCAGACGTTCTGCCACGGGTCGGGAAAAACGATACTCTGGTCCGAATGCAGGGCCATACTCTGCGATCCGGGCCGGGCAATATTCGCCGTGAAGTTACTGATGAGGAAATTCTCGCCCAGCACCGCTCTGACCATGGAGATGGCAGTTGAGTGCGAGATGAGCTCCCGAAAGATCTTGTCCAGCTCTAGCAAGTAGAATACGCGTACGTTGCTGGGGTTGGGGTCCAGAAACGACAGGTATGTGTCCTCACCACGAGCTTCAGCCGCTGCCTTTGCCTTCCATAGCCGGTCAAGTACGCCGGCAGCCTCTTCTGCTGTGAGAACCGACGGGACACGAACCCATCCGTGTTCTCTGAGGTGATTTTTGGCTTCTTCAAGGTCGAAAGCCATCTTAAGAAAAGGTGGTTCGAAGCGTAATTCCGTCTACGGCGGAGGTGTGCTCCCTAAAGAGTTAATGCCAAGTGACTGAGACTAAGGACCTCACAATATCTTAAAGGCAGAATGATAGGTAAGCGTGCAGTGGGAAATGTTTATCAGGTAAGATTGGGACTTTTCAACACTTAAACAAAAAAGACGCCAACAGATTCATGGAGCCAAAGGGCACGGGGACGAACTCAACACATATTACCGGATGTCGTTCCTAGAAGCAGGCTCTGCCAACCCCGCCTCTGTGCATGCTACCCTCGCATTAATGCAGCTTATGGCGAGTGACGAATCGCACCTATCCAATAGCACTTACATACTTCACATATGATCGGCGTTCGTTGGACTAAAAACAGAATGCACGGGGGAGCCCAGTTACAAGCTTGATAAGAGAACCGCGTCAGGCATACAGTGTGAGTGAGTGTAGTTGGTCCAATGTAGCAACAATACCCGCAATGCTTGGGTGACGGTAAGTAACTTGTGACGTGAAGTTGAGTCGGCACTGTTCCCATGTAGACCGTGGTTCAATGTGACCGGCGCGGAGAAATGTGACCGGGAGTCTTGACTGCAAACGATTAGGTTACTGAAGTAGCATCGATAGCTTTACAAGTTGCTGCTAGGACACAAAATTGAAGAATTCAGTCCGCAGAACCTCTGTCCATAGATTCCACTTCCCCGATCATCCCGAGCTTTGTTTATCGTAGGCATTGTCCCCGACAAAATTGATGAGTATACACGAAGCTTGACGTTCACGTGAGTCTCCTTAAGACGTTGGTGTTGGGTCGTCGCATCCACCAGTATGTTTGCTTCCGCCGCGCAGCAAACTCATCAGGCACGGGACACACATAATGTGGGCCATCAAAGCCCTCTGACACGTAGAGTCTCCTGCCTCGGTCTGATCCTTCTACCACCGCCTATCTCTTCCAATCAGCCTTCCAATTTTCCTTGACGTGAAGATACAAATAGGCAAAGTTCCAACTTACGTCAACTCCCATCTCATCAGCAATAGAGAGACCGGCTTTTAACAGCAGCCTCCCTGCTCCCTGACCTTGGTATTCAGGATCACACATCAACATATCCAGTGCTATGGCTCGCGTTAGTGAATCAGACTTTGGCTTCAGATGATCCAAGTCAACGAGAGATGAGTTACTTCAACGTACCAACCAACTTCGCGCCACTTTCCTCAATAGCTTGCTGTCTTGGCGTAAGGAACCCATGGAACAGAGCTTGTGCAAATCTCTTTTCCTCCTCATTTTCCCAGTAGTCACCATCTAGCTGAGGTGGCGGGGGGACAGGCCCGCCTTTGTAAATATTCCACTTTGCAGCCGCAACTATCCTGCCAGTGTCTGTGTTAATACACTTGAGGAAGATGCTATAAGGATCTCCATGGAACGTGGCGAGCATGCGCTCGCTACCCAACTTGCGGCCTTCGGGACTGCTGTGGGCGGGGAAGACGGCATCGACGAATTCGTGGTCGTTTGCGAAGGCTAGAGAGACGATTTCAAAGACGCGAGGGATGTCTTTCTCGGTGCATCGCTGAACCTCTACGTGCATCTTTCGGCCGTGCATAGTCTCTTCCAGGTATATCACTGTTCCAATCTCATCAAAATGAATGAAAACGGGAACGGCATCGACGTGTCCAAACCAAGGTTCAACGAAAAGGAAATGTTCAGCTTGACCGAAACTCTTTCGCATTTGTGCCGCGGTTTCATGCTTGTGTGCGGGGCAAGAGATGTCCTCGAGCGTTTTGAGTTCTCTTGACATCATTCTTAGTTTGCTCGTCTCAAACAGGCGAGTTGCAGAGCTCCACGAATCCGCCTATGCATCGGCGCAGAGGTGCCAAATGTCTCTTTTCCTATCAGATGTCGAGACAAACCGGCGAACAAATACTCATATTCGATACTCTCTAGCATCTTTGGAAGATGTCGGCGGCTCCTTGTCTTGTGAGCAAGGTCAATCAAACTGCCGTTATGACAACCTCCTTGATATCTATGGATATGAATCGGGGTGCAATGTGGTAGCTGCGGACTAATCAAAAATATCCAGTCCCCGAGTTTCTCGACTGAGTCTTGAGTCTTGACCTATCCTTGTGTTCTTTCAGAAATGTGTCCATGAGTAATAGCGACGAGACATCCGATGTCGTTAATCAAAGGCGGCTGAAGCCGAGTAGTAGAGGACATTGATTGGTTGCAATCTTCCTGACACAATTGGAAATTCCTAGCTTCTGCAGCAGCCACCACATTCTCTCTTTGAATGGGAAGATTCACTCCATAAAGTGGGAGATCCTTTGTGGCTGAGGAAGTCTCAAAGACGGTGCTGAATCGTATGATTGGCTACCAACAATGCTGTGTGCTGTTTTGGGCATCCCTTGGTCGCATCGAGTCTAGACCATCCGGCATGGTGACGGCAAATTCGATGTGTTGCAAGCACATGTAAGTCATCCTTTAGACAGCTCTCCTCTTTAGGTTCGTTGGTCTCCCAGTATCGGCTAAGTGGGATATACTAGAGCCCCTGTCCTAGGTGAGATTTTGAGACGGGAGCTTGCGGGTTGACTGGCCATCCTTCGAAGGATTCTGCCCTACAGCGCTAGTTGATCAAATCCCAGACCATAGCCGGAACTTCGGAGTGATATCCAGCAGGCAGCGGCAACTTGGGGTTGGATTTAAGCGGCTTCTCCCCCGTCGAAGCTTACGCAAGTTCCAGTCTTGCATGCGTTCTCGAAATGGATCCTTCTCAGTCTCAATCAAAATCCGCTGCGTCGAGCTCCAGCTCGATGTCATCAAGTCCGGACCCGGCCGACTGCGGGCTTGCCCCGCTGCCGACCGTGAGTCGCGGGAAGAAGAGGTACGCTGCGTGTGCCAACAAGCCATCGTCCAAGTCTAATACCGAACTGCAGAATCCCGGGAATGTCTCCCCAGATGGCCACATTTTCTCTGGGAAAGCGACCACGAGCTAAGCGAACTTGCGCAGGCAAAGTCCGATCGGGGTGCATTACGTGCAAGTAAGTCGCTGCGTCCTCGAGAAAACGCCACGGTCCCCGGCTCGCAATCAATCCTAACCCTCGACTTTCAGGCGGCGACACATCAAATGCGATGAAACTCGCCCCTTTTGTCTGAAATGCACCAAGTCGCCTCGAGGGCCAGGCGTATGCGAAGGCTACGAATTCCAGCAGAAGCAATCAGATCATCGTCAAACTCAGCCACGCCTGATCATCTCAAAGGGAACTTGGCGGGTCTGGCCTGCCGCCGTCCTCAGGGAACCCGGCTACGAGTCCGCATTCTTCAGCAACCCGCAGGAGAAGGTCTACTTTGACTTTTGGCAGCATCTCGTGGCTAACATCTACCTCTTCCCAAACGACATCATGGTCCGCGTCGTTCCGCAGCTCGCGCGCCGTGAGCCAGCGATCAAGCACGCCGCTCTCGCCATGGCCGGAATGGCTCGCGCGCTCGTTCCGTCGCTCATCAGGCGGTCCCGGAAGGAACTCCACGACAACGGGCCACACTACGAGTTCGCTCTACAGCAATACGGCCGCGCGATCAAGCTTGTGCGCAGCTCTCAGCCGTCGAGCGAGAACATGCTCTGGGCAATTGTCTGCTGTGTGCTCTTCGTTACGTTCGAGTGTCTCCATGGCGATCGCAACGCTGCTTTATCGCATGTGAATCATGCTTACAAGATGATGGAGACCTACTTCAACCAGCGTTCGATGGTTGAGGACGGTCCCGTGACGGACTCAATCCGCGCAGTGTGTGACGATGCTGCGTGGGTGTTTCAGGGTCTGACGATGCAGGCCTGGTCGCACAATGTGCTGCACTCCAAGGATGCTTCGCAAATTAGTTGGTGTTGCCGGGGCAGCAAGCGTACTTATGCTGTTGAGGAGATGCCAGCCATTTTCACAGATGTTCACATGGCACGGCGTTGGTGGAGGGTTGTGCAGCACTACACGTGTCATAGATGTCCCATCTATACGGAGATGTTCGTTGATGGACTCTCGAAGGAGATGCTCGTGGGCAGTTATGTACGGCCAGCTTTATCTCCGAGTCACCTGGATGAGCTGGCCGCTGTACTCCCCGAGTTCCTTGGCCATCTACGACGTTGGCAAAATGCTTTTCAAGGTGTCCACGACACCCTGAAGGCAAATGAGGCAAACGATTTCCACGCTTACGTAGACGCCTGCAATTTGCGCGTACAGTATCTCACCCTCTGGACCGATGTCTCGAGTCTAAGCTACAAGGACATCAAAATGATGATCATGCTGACGCCATCATTCCGCGAGATGGTGCAGCTTAGCCGTATCGTTCTTTCGGCGCAACAGAACTGCGGGGGATGCACTGAGACTTTCAGCATGGACAACGGTCCCACGCTACCGTTACTGATCGTCGCGTGTCGATGCCGGGAGGACAGCGTGAGACGAGAAGCTACAGAGCTGCTGGGAAAATACCACCGCCGAGATGGGCTTTGGGACAGCAGGGCTTTCCACAGCGTCGCACTGAAGAACGTGGCGATTGAGACGGAGAATGCGAAAGACGGAGATGATGTTGAGCAATGGTCACGCATGTCGAGACGTGAGGTACGCTTCAGCCGTGAAGGAGATGTGTCTGGCAGGATGTTTCGATGGCAACCGGATGTGAAGGAGTGGAAGCGTGTTGAAGAATCTTTGTCGATGGTTTATTAGGACGCAGTTTCGTCCGCAAGGTGGCCTCATTTAATGACTAGGAAGTAGACTAACGTCTGTAGAAAGCTCACAGTCGGCGTTTGAACAATCTCAGAGTACAGGAATCCGTTCATTTAGAAGACTGTCCTTGCCGCAGATCACTCTTGCCGCAAATCTTTGGAGACAGGCCTCGAGCAAAAGTAAAAGGGCCCACCCTTAAAAGGGTGTTTGAGCAACCCTGAATTCTTCGGAACCCTGATGAAGTACCCTTTCTGCTTGTCCACAGCAGTACTTAGAAACTGTAATCTAGCTTTCCGTCGACCTTGGTAGACTGACGATGGTTTCCAGCTATCCTGTCTGGCTTCGAGCGTTCCCGAACTCATTGACTTGCCTCCTCACCAGATATTCGCATTCTTAAGCAAATCCTGATCGACTCCCCGCCATTTTCAATGCTTCTAGCACCAACCATCTCATATCCGCGGTAATAGGGATTCGATCGACGTAATCACGGCTGGTCCAAACCCCCATCAAGAGCCCCTTCCTCTCAACTTGAAATCCTGTTCCCTCGACTGTAACAATATAGCTCAACTGAAGAGCATGGCGCTTGACGATCTTTTCTTATCCATAAGCTGTTCTCTTGAACTCCTCTGTGGTGTGTTCGAAGCGCGGCAACAGAGTTGCAGTATCCAACACCTTTAGTTGAGTCTCCTCGGCAACTTCGCGTATGATGGTGTCACGAATCGTATAATCCGTTGCGTCGACGTTTCCTCCAGGTACCTCGAAAACATTTGGGTACTATTTCTCGCCGGAATTGCGTTTGAGAAGGAGGATTCCGGGGGTTGGAGTATCCTGTCGTAAGATTGCAGCACCCACTGTTATTTTACCGACTTGGGGAGATCGGCTTGAGGAGAAGTGAAGTTGTACTTCATCACGCGACGTCGATGAGAATTCCATGACTTGATTCTTTCCCGCTTTCTGGAAATCAGGAAATGCGGACTACAGTTTCTTCGCGATCATATATCGAGACACCTAGGATTTCCCCAATTCTCGGCTTCCGACATTAATTCATTTAACTGGTGAGTACACCAAGTCGATTATACGTAGAATTAAAACTTTCTTCTGATTATTTTGTGTACGAATCATTGATCACTCAAACGCCGAATACAATGCAATTATTCCCACACTGAATCAAACTTGCTAAAGGTAGGTGGCGCCGCAGTGAGTTTTGAGCCTTGACTTGTGTGACACAATTCACGCAGCTCGGCGTCATCTGCGAACCAGATCGGTAGGAACTCCACCAGGAGCAGATCCACGCCTTCTTGTCCACCTCTTGTCTTTAGATGACTGATTTCGGACTGGAGTCCGCTCAGGTCAGGAAGATCAAGGTCTTCAAAGACTCCATACCACCCAGTCGCTCCAGCCCACCAAAGGGACACCGTCTTATTGTTGCAGTGAACCCAAATGTTGGGATCCGCGCCGTGAAGCAGGAAAAGCTTAATACAAGAACCCCAAGACCCCCAAGACCCCCAATACCTGTCTTGAATGGATGTAATTATCCATGTTTGCCAGCAAGTAAATCTATCTCCGAAATTATGTTTCAATGAAGACAATCCGTTGGGATCTGCCCCTGCTTCGAAACATTTCGACAGATATCCGTGAGACCTTATCAGGGGCTTATACGTCGGCCACCACAGCTTGGCAAAATGGGAAAATGTGTAGGTCTCATACAGACAAAAGTCGAGAAGCAAGTTATGATACGTTTCCCGTTTTCTTCGACGTCCCAATTGGTAGAATCTACCGTCCAAGCTGATCGGCCTCGATTCTGTAAAAAGATTGATACAAACACCAATGTCAAGGCATCCATCAGTCTCTGTTGCGGAAGCTAGTTCAGATAAATTGAATAATTACAGTGGACACGTTGCTATGTCCGATATGATGCTTGAATTCGGGATTTGAACTTCCAGAACGCGGGTCAGTTCGTCGAGGGAAGTCAATAGTCGATCCTGGTCCAGCCCGGGAACACGAAAGCAGTTCCAGCAGTTCCAAACAAAATGCTTGATATGACGCCCCAAACTTATCCCGACGAACCCCATGCAAGGACGGAATAGTTTTAAAGATGCCAAGAAAGACTGGAGTAGGAAATCAGTCGAGTCGAAGGGCTGGGCTTCGGTGTCGATGAGGCTTTTGATATGAGGCTGCAACAGAAACTCGATCACAGATCGATGTACGAATTGTACCCGCTCGCTGGACGGATGTTCATAATTGATCCTCTGCTCGTCTTCGTACCACGCCTGAGTATGTAGAAAAATATCGTCACCCTCATCTATGATCTCAAACATGCCTTCTGAATGGATCCGCGCAGTGCCCTTCTGCAGGCTGCTTTCCATTTCGTGGTTGAGGTTTTCGCTTATCTTGTGCTCGTTCTCTTCACATGGTTTGATTTGTGTGGTCATGCCATCGCTGAAATCACACACACCCCTCATCAATCGCGGTCGAGAATCATAATGAGAAAAGCGTATCTCAAGAAGGCCCATACATCGTTGGTAAACCGACCGTCTGGCTCTATCTTGTCTAGAGACCCAAGATTCAGTGGTACCGGTCGTGATGGGAAGGTTGATAGCGAAGTTGGGGTCTTTGTCATAACAGTCTAGGAACCAAAAATCCGTGAGCAGTAGGTCCCGTACATCTGTAAACCACCCAATCTCAGAGTCTTTCAGTGTAAGAAGAATCATTCGCATCGCCCTCATTCTGTCCAGTTTATTGGTCAGGGTTCCGCTCCTGATTGAGGTAAAAATTGACATGAAGAGTTCTTCAAGGCCCCCAGGTAAACTCTCGAGTCTTGCTTCGAGATCTCCCAGTCGCTCCCCGCAAAGCAGAGCTGATTTCAGACCTATCAATGTGATTTTTACCCAGAGGAACACGCCTTCGGCTTTGTGCTTGATTTGATCGATGATATGTTTCGCACTTGATTCTTCCGAAAAGTGGGACATGAATTCTTCATTGTCAGATAACTCGCTGTTGATGTACGCTTCGATGTCTCGGCACGTTATGTCCTGGAGGCGAATTCCAGGGCAGTTGATCAGCCTCTGTCGAAATATCTCCCATTCTCGACTTGAAACGCACAACTTTACATCTTCCGGGACTATCTCAGTCCAACTGCGAAGCAGTTTTATCATCTTGTCGTGGTCCCCGTCAAACTCGTCCAGGCCGTCGATGAAGATTGCAATCTTGTGCGAGGAAAACAAATCTGTCTGTCGCAGAAAATTGTTAAAGGCCGACTCAATATCAGAACTGTGAATCCTGAACGCTTTTCCTTGCGTAGCATTTCTCCACTGCCTCGGGAATACGGTCGCGAGCAGGGCGGGGACTTGCTCCAGGATAGAGTATGAAAGCGCTCGAAGGAGTCCGTTTAAGGACTTTTGAGTTGTGGACCCAAGCTTCCAGAAGAAGAAGTTTGCTGAAATCAGTGTCTTTTCTCCAGCCCAGTCTTTGAGATATGATTTTGTCGCTGGGCTTTGGCAAAGGTACTTCATAAGTGTTGATTTTCCTGCGCCAGGTTTGCCGGAAATATGGAAAATGCCTCCACCATAAGCCAGCCAGTTTATGAGACCTTGCTGTGCCTGAAGCTCTGTGGTGGTTCGCTTCAAGGATATATGTGATTCGGGATTGGGATCGTAATCGAAGAGGCCGTCTGAGCTTGCATCAGAACCTGGTACCCGATACTGATCGGATTCATGGCTGTCGTCGTTCTGCGACCTATCGTCCCCCGGAGGCATATAGTATGATTCATCGCTGTGACTGAAATAGGGCTCATCGATGGAATCAGACCCGCTTGTGGTCGTATGCGGTGTCTCCGAGCCTAACAGCCAGGAATACGTCTTTTCATGGGCGCGTTCAACCTCATCAAACCTCCTCGTCATGTCGCCAACATAAAGGTTCTCCAAAATTAGGCGCTGGGCAGTGCTCTCTACAGCCTCCTTCGAGCGGGATAGGATGTCGTGGGCACTTTCCACCAAACCCGGAATGTGTTTCCACAACTCTACGTTGGACTGCAGTTCCTTGATATTCTCGCCTAAATGTTGCATTTCAGTTGCGTTGATGTGTCCTTGGGCCGAAATCTCATTGAGACGACGGCTCAGTTCCGATCTACGGATGAGAAAAAGGTTAGCCGTCTTGCGCGTTATGTTCTCGTTGCTTGGCCCAGGTGAAGTTACCTCGTAAGTTGAGTGAGCTGAAGATGAATCCTGGATCTGCAATCATCCAACTCTTTCTGGAGTGTTTCCTTTTCATTCTTCTTCCGGGAGTCCTTGACCATCTCTTCTCATTCTACTGCATTCATCTTTTACATCATATGATTATCTGAATAGCCAACAGGGAAGGCACACTTGGGGTAGATTTGTGTAGGATCCGTGATAATGTAGCCGCAAATCCGAATGGAAGGTTCCGTGAGGCTCCCGAGATGCCTATAATCATGGTTTCTGTATATAGGTACGTAACAATTGCGAGTAGAACTTTTATACCACTTAAGAAATCTGCGAGACCGTGTCCAAGTCTTCCGGACTGCTTTCCATACACATGCTGTCTTTGACTGTACAGTCCTTGGACCTTCCTTTCCAATGAGGCTCATAGACGACTTTCACCCCGCTTCGACCCTCCTCGCACCAACTTAATCTGAATCAATCACAATGACCTCAACCTCCCGCACCTCCTTCAACTCTCTCTTGGAGTCCTTCACCCCTTCAAACTCCATTTTCAACCGAGCCTCCAACCATCCCCCAAGCCCAGCAAACATCCCAACCCCCTTCCACCTCTCACAAAAAGCCCCCATAACCTCCATCCTCTCCTTCTCAACCTCCCTCATCCTGCCCTCCATCCACCTCCCTCCCCTTCCCCCCTCAACAACCCCCGTCTCCCCCAAGCCCCAGATAAACTTGGCCTCACAAACAGGACAAAAGTACGGCGGCTGTCTCGAGTCCTCGCCCAACCCTCCCGTGCCCTGCATAACGCAGGCATAATAAACGCAATGATCCATCCCAAGACAGTGACCAACCTCGTGAACCGCCGTCCTCGCGACACGTGAGAACCACATGCCGTACAAGTCCTCCTCCGCTTGCTTCTTATTCCGTGATGCTTCCCGTGGTACGAGGACATTTCTCGAGGCGGAGATGGCGAAGCCCATGGCCGTGCCTTTGACCTTCCTCAAATCAACCAGAACCTCACCACCACCAACCTTCTCCTTCTTTTCCCCTTTCTTCAATCTTCCTTTCCCCTTCCCATCCGCCTCCATCTCACCACCTGCCCCCTCCATCTCCATCTCCTCCTGCTCCACCCACCACTCACACGCCTCTCTCACAAACCGCCCACAATGACTAGCAGGCCACCCATGCCCCCTCTCAACCCCCATAACCCCATCCATCGCAGGCCGATACCGAAACGAACTCACAGTACATATCCGACTGCCCCCAAACGCCCTCCCACAACAGAAGTCATCATCCTCGTCTTCATACAGATCCTGCGCGATGAGCATACACGCAGCGTATGCATCCACCGGCAGCACCCCTGAAAGCGCGTCCAGGAGGTCGTTGAGGTTAAGTTGATATTTTGCAATCCCGTCGGGGGAAGGGCGGCATCGGATCCCGATGACTGCTGCGTTGGCAGATGATCCAGTCGCGAGGCCGATCCTGAACGGCGTCTCCTTCTTTTCCTTCCCACGAAGAGGAACACTCTCGTCCCACTTCACAAACCTAAACGCGGTAGGCAGAATCTCCACAGGAAGAGGATGATAAAACGCCTCAAAATACGAGACGACATCCTCAACCCTCGGCTGCTTCAGCCCTCCCCCAAATCCATCCGTCGCAGCTCCCTCCAACACAGGAACCTCCCACTCCCTTACCATCGAGGCGAGACCTTCCTCCACACCCGGAAAATCAGCAACATAAAGCGTCTTCCTCCCCTCTGTAATCCGATTCCTCCACTCCCCCGTCGCCCAAGACCTCAAACTCTGCGGCGGATACCGAGGTTCCAGCGCGAGGTCGTCGTCGGGGAGAACAAGCGGGCCAGGAAAAGTGGAAGGATCGGTTGGGGGGACGTCAGATCCGGACCCGGGGCCGGATCTGGAGTTGGAGCCGGAAGAGGTGGAGTTGGAGATACCGGCGTCTGCACCACCCGCACCCGCAATCGGCACAACCCTCCCAGACCGCGTCATCGCCGCAACGCGTTTCTCAACGGGTATGCGGGTGAATCCGGCTCTTGTGCGGCCGTACTCCGATGCGTCGACGATGATGGATGTGTGTTGACATGTTTTTGGTTGCTTTCGAGGTGCCATTTTCGTGTGAAGTGGTAGCGATCACGACTCAACGACACCAGTGACGCGGTTGAGAGGTGAGGTGAGTAAGGTAGCTTATAGATAGATAATCTCAACGTTTCCGTCACCGACTTTACTGTGCCGCCCGATGACTCACACACGAAACCTCAATCTTTGACAACACGAAACGAGGTACTAACTTCATCACTGTCTGTAAAGGGATTCACAAAGAGGTCGAGACGGATACCTGGCGGGGGACCAAACGACCCCGCTTTCCGCGCTGCTGCCTACGATCCAAAAAAAGCCACCAAACTCGAGTTATTTCCTTCACTTCATCTCACCTTACCTCAACTCACCTGGGTTTGCCTCAATTTCCTGAACTAGCTAGCTCCCTCGAATCCATCAAACGTCTACCTAAGGTAGACACGATCCGCCTCGCGAACCCGAATGGCGCACCACGCAGCCTCGCCTTCCGTTGCGCAACCCAGCGCAGCCAACCTTACCCTGTCAAGCATCACCACCCTCATGCAAGACGCTCGTCTCTAATTAACCTCAGTCGTCTGCGGATATCAAACTGACCCCCCTCCAATATCTCCCCTCTCAACTCCGCCAGTTGCCAAGCTAACCCTCCCGTCGCATACTACACAACAAACTCAACACCGAACAAGGCCATACAAGTCCTACGTAAAGGGGACGTCCGAAGAAAGATAAAAAAGCCTCCTACATCACATCCCATCCGAGCAGGGCACGCCTCCCTCGGTCCCAAAAAACTTTCAAACCCTCACGCATCCCTCGCCTTTAAGAGATACCACAGCTCAAGTACTGGCCTTCGGACCCGGCATCCGCGGACTCTCTGCCCCTAAACCTCCTGCCAAATCCCTCAGACAAATGGAAGGGTAAAATACTGCCTCACGCCCATGCTCAGACAGGACAGACAGGACAGACAGGGCGCATAGATCCTCTCTCAAACCGCGAAATCCCTTATTAGCCTTTCAACCTGTAGCCCAACTAAGGTAAAGGCAAGGCACCAAGCGGGAATAAAAAGGGCAAAAGATAGGGTAGTCAAAACGTCCACTAGCGAGAAAAGAAGACGACACGCCGCTCGGCTAGGTCTAGACTCTTCCTGCGTGCTGTCTTCTCTCTCTGGTGCAGTGAGTGGTGCTGCCTCGAGGCTTGTGCCCACTGCCCACTGCCCAGTGTCTGGCAGCACTTCATGCATGGCCGCTGTTCGATATGTCGCCTCCAATGTCGCGCTTGCGCTTGAACAAACAAACCAGCATAGACCTCTTGGCCCCCCTCTTCTTTGGGTAAAATCATGCAGTACGAATAGACGCACCACAACACAAACAAACCCGCGCCCGCACCGCCGGGACCGCAAATCCTTCCTCCTGCAACCACATGGACCGCGCAAACCCACCACGGCGGGTCTACCGTCCGTCCCGCATCCACAACCGCATCCGCATCCGCCGTCCGTCGTAACGTGGCATACCGACCCTATCTCCCCGTCGCGCCTCTTGCAGAATCTGGCATCGCTCCATCATCGTCCTCCAGGAGTAAATCTCTCCTTTCGTGGGATAATTATCCCCAAGAGCAATGATCATGTCAATGCCACTCTCAAAAGACAAAGAGCCCGCCCTCAGGCTCGCCATCACTCACCAGTCAGGTCAAGCATGCCCCATCAAACGCCCGCCATCTTCGCCCTCCCGCTCTTCCCGGGGCACACCAACCCATCACATCTCGTCACCGATTGCGCGCGCCCCGTCCCATCCCTTGGTTCGCCTCCCGTTGGCCGGGCGAATGATGCGACGCCACACATACTTCGACATCCAGGATCCAAATAGCAACTGGTCTGGATGTATGCCTCGGAGCGATCGCCCCAATCCATTCCCTGATTATTCGCGCGGAAGAGAAGTTTCTCCCACATTGAGTGCAGTCGCCGTAGCCAACCATACCTCGGCAGACCTTCGTACGCGTCGTCGCGTTAAAGGGGGTAAAAAAAAGCTAGACCGTCGCAAAATCTCGTGTAAAATGTTAGTGACAACCCAAAGAACCATGGAAATAGTAAAGTACACACAAAAGTGTGTAAGCTCACCTCACCACACCATACGCGTCGCCCGCGTCGCGGTTGGAGTTCTCGACTCTTGAGTGCAAGGCGCAAAAGTTTCCCGGTTCTGAAACCAGCCCATCTTCCCCGGAATCCCACCTCCGCGAACCGCGGCACCAACCACTCTGACCGAGCGCATCCCACCCGCATCGACACCACCAACGTCCACACCCACGACACCCCTTGGGGCCATCCCCCACGGAAGAGGGATGAACGTCCCTCAACGAACGGATGCAGTCTACAGAACATAAGATTATTTCGTCTCTTCTTACCACGACGGGGGCCCAAAGTTCAGTTTGCACGTCGCAGGGTCCTGCTCGTGCCTGAACCCAAAATGGACGGGGCCCTGGTCTGCGATGCTGCATCCGAGGCATAGTCGGACGTGGTATCACTGCTGGCCACACGTGGTCCAATGGGGGAGCGAGGGTACCTGGCCAGTGACGGGATGTGATGTGATGTGATGGCCGCGGCAGCAACAGCAGCGGCAGCATCAGCCGTGGCATCGCATCGAAGGATCACCTTCATTCCCGACAATTGTTGAGTGGCAGAGCTGTGCATTGCGTTGCGCCTGACAAGACATTGGCCAAATCCTTTGCCGGGCCCGCGGACTACCGTCAACGGCCACGATGCTGCATCTCGAAGGTGCCAGTGAGAAAGCATCGGGTGTCATCGCCAACGACATCCCTCCACCAGTTGGGCTTGAGATCAAGTTGCAAAAGAAACCATGTCCAGCCTTACCAATCGACGAATTCCTCGATCTGCCTCCTAGGCCGGACCGAAATGTGAACCCAGCTCGAGGTTTCCGTAACCTGAGTCAATCGCTCGATATTCCCCATCAGTGCGTCGTCCCCTTACCCCGAGATCACATCGATCGATTCCGGGGTTTCGAATGTCTCGCAGCAAAAAGCACATCATCTCCAAGGTAAGACGTAGCAAGGTTGAAAATAGTCTGCGGCTTTCTGCTTATCGCTGGTTTGACGGGCGATCACGGGTCTCAGACATTGGTGGCGCCGAGCCTTTGCATCAACCCGCAGCATTCCTCGGTCCCGAAAAGAATTGAGAGAGAAAAAAATTGTCCGAGTGAGCGTGCGCGCCAGTCCAAGCTGCCACGAGGGTGTAGGTGGTCTGCAAGGTACGGACGGGTGTTCAGAATCAGCATCGAATCCTTTGCTTTGCATGCGCCTCGGTGTAAGTCAAACGAAGAAGAGAGGCCCAAAACGCAAAACTCGGGCGATTCGCGCCTTCGCGCGCAAACTGCCGTCGCTTTGCTTCTCTATTGGCCATTCCGGGCTTCAATGTCGGATTCTGGGCTTGCTGTCCCTATTGAGCAGCGTATTGTTGATTGACTTTGACGCTGCAGCGCCATACTTTTGAATAGAGAAACGCAAAGGTGAGAGGCTTTTCCATGCTTCCAAAGCGGGAATTGGCTCTCCGTGCCTCTCCTATTTGACTTCTCTTTCTCAAATGACTTATCAGCCCTCGAAGGGCGCCATGAAGGGTTTCCCGGGCACCCGCCGCCGCCCTGAATATCAAGAACCCTTGGAATTCTGAATCGTTGTCGCAGGAATGTTCCTCTGAAGATTTTGACAGCTATTTGCGGTCACATCGAAATCCACCCATGTTTCCGCTTGAAAACTCGCCCGTGCACACACGCAATCGTGACACCAGCTGTTGGCGCCGATGTCTCCCGCAACGCCTCGTGGCATCGTGCGACGAGGGTCCCCAGAAAGAACACCCCATCCTTTGCCACACGCCGCACCATAACAATGACCTGTAGAAAGGAAAGGCGAAACCACGGGGAAGCGCACCGAGCTCTGCGGTAGGAAGACTGGATACTTCGTTGCCTGATGTCTAGACACCTTGTTTGATCTGAACCGCCCGAAGACGGCCATTTCTCGATGCAGGGGACGTCTCGTTGAGCGAACAAAATCTTGTACCTTGTAGAACTATTCGCCGTTGCTACACTCGTATCTGCCGGCGTCAACTGTTGAGAAGTCTTAGTAGACCCATGAACCATCATCATTACCAAATAGAGGAGGGGCCGCACGCGACATCAACTTTATCCAGGTGTCGATAACCTGGTTCCGAGGGAATCGTAAGCCGCTTCAACGGATGGCTTACAGGTAGAGGCGCCACGCCCCTCACCAACTACCCTCATTGATCCCAAACATAGAAGTAACTTACCGCCACTGTATCATCCAAATTCGGTTGCCGTCGGGAACGTAGAATGAAAATTCTGATCAATTTGTTTCTGTTGAGTTTCGAGTGCCGAACTTGGCTTGATGGCTTGCCTACTGTGATGGGTCTGTGGCTTGCCGCCGACCGATGACTTTGAACTTCGAGAAAGGTCTTGCCGCATGCAGATTTTTCCAACCCGCCGATGATCAACTGTCAGAATGGATGCACCTTTTTTCATTTCTTCTTCTTTTTTGGCCCGAGTCCAGCCCGGTCCCAGGCCTTCCACGTAGACTCAACTCATAGGCCAAAGTAAACCCACTCGAGCCTCCGCATCGGCCTCCTGTTCGGCCACAACCCCCCGTCAGAAATGCAGAATCATCGGGCCCTTACCCGGTCAGCCGGCATCGTTCTCTGACATGGATGTGTGCAACTTTTTTCAGTTCACATGTGAAGTGGGCACATCGAAGAGGCTGTTGGAATCCCTCTTCCTGTCGCCGACGGGGTGGGCTTCCTCGATGCAACCGTACTGACGAGGACAAAATCAGGCGGCACCGCTGCAAGCTGAGGCTTCCACGCGCGCTTCTACCGGAGCCCTAAGGCGAGAGCCCAGGCACCGGATGATACCCGTCATGCCCGTCACCGGCCACCCGTGTCTTCCCCTCTCGCTTCCGTGCCCTCTGCATCTGGCAAGCCAGCATCGGCGAATGGACTGTCAATCCAACCCTCCATCAGGGCACGACTAATGCAAGGGACGCAAGACCGAGGGAAAAAAACCTCATCTCCAATCCAGGTACCGCACCGGCGGGCTTGGGAATATCGACTCAACAAGTGCAGACTGCAGAGATTGTGACGCTGCACACCCTCTTCTGTGGACATGGCCGTACCAGTCAAATGCAAGCATTGGGC
This sequence comes from Colletotrichum godetiae, assembly GCF_030913485.1. Lineage (NCBI taxonomy): Eukaryota > Fungi > Ascomycota > Sordariomycetes > Glomerellales > Glomerellaceae > Colletotrichum > Colletotrichum godetiae. Next base: position 153,923 of record NW_026851300.1, on the reverse strand, counting down.
AAAATCAATGCCTGTGCTCTCATGGGGGTGTCGAACCCCAGGGGCCTCGGTCGGCCTTGGTCCTGACCGGCTCCAATCCTGTCGAGGCTGGCCCGTCTCCGGTCGACGGCGCAGCCTTGAGAACCATTAGGTTAAGCACCTACGGGGTTTGCGCCGCTGGCCGGCTTCGAGAGGGGCGAACAGGTAGACATTCGACCGTCGCAGTAAAGGCTCACGCCTTCGCTGCACATTCTGCGTGATGACGGGCGAAAAGACAAGAGAACCAAAGAGAATAGAAGAGTGTGCATCTCGGCCCGCAAAAAGGGAACTCCATTCATCGTGATTATGATATAATCACATCTCATTAGATCGATTAATAGCCAACGAGATGTCGTCAGATCTGTGGAGGCAATTGTTGGGCGTCCCGCGTTCCTATCCTGGATTCCACCGGGGCTGACCGGCGTCCCTATTCGTGAACCACGCCGTTTGCTGAGTGAACCTAGTGGACTAAAGCTCAGCGGCGTAAGGTGAAGCCAGCAATGCCAGTCAAGAGTGTCGGGCATGTAAGCAAGCAAGCCTGTTCCGCTGCAGCAAGGCAGGATCTGTCGCCCCACCCCGAGATTCCACCGCCAGGCCTAGATGAAGTGATTTGAGAGACGAAAGCATCCGATGTACTACGGCACAGTCGTAAAAACTTTCTACCATCCCAGGAGGGGGAGGGGCGTAAAGACAGGTCGAAATTGGCACGAGCAACCATGCTCCCAGTTGATGACGGGAAACACGCTCGGGCAGCAGCTAGATGTTGGCGGATAATAAGTATGAGGACGTGGCTACGTAGAAAGACATCGTTGTAGAGACGGATTTTTGCGCAAGAAAACTGAAGCGGGATGTTGCACAGAATGGGGGCGTTTAGTATGTACAGAACAAGAAGAGAAAGGCCCCTCCTGGCAAGCTCTCTCGGTGATAAGCCAATGTCCTGGCGATGACTTAATGGCCGGCCAGCGTGATGGGATTATTAGGGCGTCTCTGTCCGTACAATGAGGGGGACAAACCTTTGAATCATTGAGATGCTCTTGCCTAGAGTTGGCAGTGGCCCGCACTTGTGTCATACGGCTTTGACGTCGTGCCGATACTGTGGCATCTGCCCTCGAGACTGGAGTAACAGGACGGGAAGCGGGATAGGAAGGGCGAGCCGACCAGCGTTGTTATCCGTGGAACCACCTGATAGTGAGACTGCCCCTAGCCCTCGAGATCTTTGCAAAACGTGGAGCAGGGTTTGCTTCCAACGTATATGACGATGCTGAAAGCTGCATGTGGTGGCATCATCCGAGGAGAAGCAACGATGGGGCGACTGAAAAGCGAGGTTGCATTCGAGTCGTCGTTGAAAATTCAAAATTTAGAAGTTGGCCAAAGTGGAGGACCCCTGTCAAGATGTTGGCGGAGAATGCTCGACACACGTGGTATTGGAGCTTAGACCTGTGAGTTGAGGGGGGGTCCGCGTCGTGATCTTTGCTTCTTGCGTGGTGTAAGTGTTTTATGGCATCTCTTCTCAAGACAACACATGAACCACTGATGAGGGCAGTGCGATTTCGGAGCGACATACGGATACAGCTGTCAAAGAGAGAACCATGATGTCGATATTCAAGGAGAAGATGCTTCAGTTGAAGGGATGTGCGGGCGGAACGTGGTGGATGCAAACTGACTCTTGATGCTGGCTGAGTTTGGCCATGGTGAAGACACGATGTGACCGTAATGCCAGCAAGCTGATTCAGTTTAAGCCTCGTCAACATGCCGAAACCCTCGAAGCCGGCACGCCTTTTCGCAGACTGCTCGTTAGAGCATTCGGGAGCCTCAATGCAGGACGTAAAGTCTTGCCTTTGACGTCCTCAATCCAGGAACAGGAAGGGATCGACAGACTGCAAGTCAACGAATGCCTGAATTCGCTCCGTGGGCATGGCTTGCCCATGTTTGTTGCCCAGGCTAAATGGCACACTCATCGAGGCGCTCCAGGACTTTGGGGCAGCACTGCACCCCACCTAGCGGCGGAAAACAGGGAGAGGGCGTCCGTCCCTCGGGCCTAGTCCTACCCCGCCCCGGCAGCATGCGTGCGTACACTACAACGAGATGAGCGCCAAGCGCTTGACTGGACAAGATCCAGAAATTCGCCTAGAAGCAGAGTCATTTAACAAGCACGTCAGCCTCGATGGAGGCGCTTCGTTGCCCCAAGTGAGGCTACCAGCGTTTCGCTACGATGTTTAGAACCTGCAACAATGTTCTCGCGCCAACAGGTCTCCCTGTGGCAGCGACGCTTGGCAGGCGATACAGCCAGCGGACACGGGGCGCCGGCTGAATCAGGTCGAAGAGGGAGCCTGGCAACTGGTAATGCGCCTCTCTATGCGACCTCAGCTGTGCGGCAGCGTTGATGCGTCGGCGGCTCGCGGGGAGAAGTCGACATCCCCCAACTTTCTTTTTCCACAGTTGCATTTGTCATTCATATGGGATTTGTAGGCGGCAAACCGAGGCGGCTAGGTCTCCGGGGTTGGAACTTGAAAGACCATCGGATGCTGATGACCGTGGGACCGATTCTGACGGCTGAGGGAGCCAACCCAACGTTCAGACTACCCTGTTATGGCAACCACTGCTAAGCCAACAGTGTTTACCTAGGCAATCCGTAGGCGTCAGTCCGACTGTTTGTTGTGGTGCATTGACCTGAGTGGGTATCTCCACGGCGGACGTTGTGAGAACAGGAAACTATCGCAGTGACAGCCGCTGCTATGACCTCTCCATGGATACCTGGTCTCATGGGACTTTCGCAGGCCTCATGAAGTTGCGATGGATAGTCCTGGCAGTGAGAGGATGGTGTAATATCGGACCAGGGCGCAGCACGTCATTCGCCAATTGCGTCGATTCGGACCACAGCTGACCGGAAGCTGACTGGGTCTACCTTGGCTTGACCATGCGCGACAATCGTCATTCCTCAGTCAGGTCCTGGCAACTCATCGAGATTCCACTGATTGCTCAGCAGCTCACCCATCGAGCAGGTCCATGTTAAACCTGTCGTTTGGTATCCGCTGCGGGCTGTATTGCTCAAAATAGTCCCGGCTTCTTGGATTTGAGGGAGTTAGGTTGGGTTCGAAGCATGCCCCAAGCTTCCGAGCTACCAATACCCTCTATTCAAAGTTCTTGGTGATGGTCGCAGTACGGATATGGTAGGAGCAAACACGTTGATGGAGTCTTGTCGTTCTATTCATGGCCAATCAGCTACCACCTGAAGGCTACTGAAAGGTTGGTTGGTTCGCAAAGTTCAGACCTTCCACTCAAAATTGTGGCTCGCCATTTACCACCATTGTCGAACGCATCCTGAGTCTTGCGTCACGACTTGCGAGTCGCGACTGTGGCAGCGTTGCCCAGAGATGCGGCCCAAATTCCATCGTATCGTTCCATGCTATTCCATCAGCACCCATCGCCTGGGGGCTGGTCACTATGCCTGAGCAGGAAGGAGGAAGCCACATTGCTCCCCGTGCCACAGCGTTGCGTTACCCGCCAACCTGGAACATGCCCGCTCGCAGGTTGGCAGGGTCGAGGGGACGAAGACACCTTAGGGCGCAACGAAAGGCGGGTGAATCTTGACTGGAGACGGAAATTCATGTGCCGAAAACGGACTGAGGGGCCGCCGAGATCCTCCAAGGGCTTTGTCGTCTGCGATGCTCGCTCAGAAGAGAATACCCACTGCTTAAAGATAGATGCTGGCAGTCCTTGATCTTGACGAGCCGACCTGCCGACCTCTCCAGTGATTGTCCATGGTTAACCGCACTGGCCGACGTCGCTGAAGGAGTTATCAGACCTTCGATAGCTGCGGTGATTAATACCCAACAATGGACCAATGCCGAAAACCACAAATGGTGGCAAGCACTAGAAAATCTATTCCACGTTGTTCTTTGTTGTGTTCCGAGGTCCGCAGTCTCCGGGGCTTCAATGGTTGTGTCCATATCCGTAGCCAGAGAGCTTGGTCGCTGCGCAGTGGGGTTACGGACCTCTCCTTGTCCGACAACTGGGGAAGTAAATGAAGCCCTGGTCCCTGCGGACTTCAAACCCAATCAAGCGACCTAAAAGCTGAGAACAGCTCGACAATCCACCTCCAAGCAAGCGAAGTCTTGGAGAATTGAGATGGATAACATGAAAGAGCCCATCGGGCAAACTGTATCTGCTGGGAGAACTGGTCGGTTTGGGAGTCGAACGCGATCGCACCGAACTCTTGGGATCTCGGGCGCCTTCCGGAGTACACAACCGAGCCAAATGTTGCTCCAGGATCAGCCACTCCTCATTTGCCGTGTAGGTCTGAACCTTTGGGCGACAAAATATTAGTTATGGCTGGTCGTTGATCCTCAGAGCACCATCGGCTTGTTGACGAGTCCTCCGTGCACTCAATACATAGATAGATAGGCCTTGAGGTGACTGACGTCGGAGGGTGGAGTGGGTGGGCAGCTTGTCGTTGGGTCTCGTAATGGCTAGATCATTGTGCATGCATAAAGCAAACGAATCCAGCCGAGTTGTGCAGATCCGCCGGAACCCTGCTCAAATGTCTTCGCCAGCTGTCATGTCCACCGGGCTCTTGGAGCCGGTCCCAAAATCGGCAGAGCAGGATCCATTGGGGTGGAGAGCGAGAAGGCCCAGAACACAGTCCAGCACGTCGTGCCGAGAAATAAATAGTGTGCAGATACGTATCTTTGGTTCGACCGCGGTGCATCGGCAGCAGTTCTGTGAACGTGATGGAGACTGGAGTCGGCCATTTCCCATTCAGCTGTCAGTGGCTGTCGGCTTCCAAACGTCTCCCGCGAACCCTCCTCCGGCCAACGGGGAGCACAATCCGTACCAGGGATGAGGGGACCTTGTGCGAAGACGCTTGTCCATTTCTGTAGCCCCGGTCAAAGCAGAGGAAAACGTTGAACCTGAACCTAGTACCCTAGTCGAACCGACAAACAAGGGGAGGGGAGGGGAGGAGGCCGAGCTATGATCCCTGATGGAGAAGGAAACGAAACGGAATTGGGGTTAGTGTCCTCAGAACAACAGAGGCAGTGCCAAAGCAGGGCAAAACAGACGGCTGAACCTAAGCCGAAGCGGCAGGAGGGCATGCCACCACCGTTGACGGGTGGATGCAGAGAAAAGGTCTGCTGTGTAGGTATTCGTAGTTCGAGTTATTGTTACCTATATCTGCCGGATGAGGAAATGGGACAGTGAGGAGAGAAGAGGGGGCGGCGAAGGAGGCGTTGAGGAAAATCTGGAGGTACAATATCTTTACTTCACACCCGTCAGTCGTATCCGGGACCCAAGACTTACAGCTAGATACCTCAAGCCAACGATGGGCATTGAGGCTCCAGCATTCCTAGCAACGAAGAACGTGAAAGCCAGGTTGAGCGGGCAGAAGATGGGGGAAGAAGCCCTGGACCCTGCCCTGCTCCCTGTCTGTTCTGCCATTGACCGGCGCATGTCCATTGGTGTCCGTCGCTCCGCTGCAGCAGCGTTGCTGTCGATGGACTGGCAGCCGCTCAATCGTTGTGCAGAGGCTGCAGAAGAAGGCCGAAGTACTCCATATGGGAATTGGGAATTCGACCGACGGTTGGCTGCCGCATGGTTTGCTTTGCGACGTCCACTGCATATGAGTTGACGGTAGCATAGCCGGAAGTTGTCGAGCTTCGAATTGTGAGCAACTTTGCCAATGGCATCATTCTGCTTCTGTACTGCACCCGGCAACCACGCAGAGTGCCACCAGGCAATCGGCAGCGTAAATCGCCTAACGCAATGGAACAGGTAGGTGATTGAAGACTCGAGAGTCTGAGGTACGTATTCTCGGTGCCAGTACGGAGTAGAATGCCGCCAATGATACGGAGTATGGTGTTGCGGGTTGGTTGACTGACAACAACACAAGACCCCATGAACTACTTTGCGACGCTACCGTGCTAGCTTTGCGCACCACGTTCTGCCGTACCGTTGGCATAGCAGTGACGCAGCTTAAGTGGTTTGAGAATCACCTCCCTTTCGTCGCAGAGTCAGGTTCAGTCTCTCTAAGTAGTGGACTAAACCAACTACCATGGAAACACGAGAGTCACGTCAGCCGTACTGTCTTGCTCTGTTCCGCCGGTGTCTTGAATGTCGGAACGGGCGTCAGCCCCAGGAGGTGTTAACGGCGGAGACGAACAATTGGTGCCGTCGGAGCACGACTCCATCCGTTGCTTCTGCTGCGGCCATTGAAATTCTCGTTGGCAACGCCTTTCAGTATCCGTATGCTCCGTGGGCTAGCAGGTATCCATCCAAATGGAGATGTTTTTTCCCCATTCTAGTGGAAGTCCCCCGCCAACGTCGAAGAGGTGAGGGGCAAGCCGCAAACGGACATGGAACATGAGAACATGGCTCCGGTGTACTGTCTAGGGCACAGCGCAAAACCCTGAAAGGCTTGGGCCGTCCTTGAGGTAGAGATCATTGACCGCCGCGTCAACTCATCGACCCAGCAGCAGAGGCGGAGGGGAGGCAGACAAGGAGGCGCTTGAGGGAACTCCTCCACTTTGCTCCTCCACAATGAGCCTGGGGCTTTGGTCTTCGTCGACGGCGGCACACGGACCAGGAGGATGAGAGGTTAAGCTGCATCTGGCGTAGAGCGGGTCGCTGTAGTTGGGTATGCTTGTTGTTGGCCATGGTAAAGAGAACCGAAGGGCGGACTCATAAACCCTTCTTTTCTTATTTTGCCATGGGTAGCGACTTTGGAAGAGACGGGGGTTGGCCGTGCCGAGAGAGCAAGAAATGAGAGACAAAGAAAGAAAAGAAAGAATACCACGAAACGACGGAGGCGCCCTGGTGCAGCAGTTTCCGTGCGTCTCGGGGGCAGAACAAGAGGCAAGAGAAGCGAAAGCGTATTCGCAGGCGATATCCAGAGAAAATTGCAAATGCCCTGATGATTGATTGTGTGTATCCGTAGGTGAACGGTAGAGCTGAAGTATCTGAGGTGTCTACCGGCATCGTGGGGCTTGGCTGGGGAGTGAGGGAAAAGTGTGTAACGATGACTCCCAACTGAGGTGCAGCAAAAAAATGACCAAACCAACAGAGAGTCCCCCCCTCCGTTCTTGCTCGTTGTCAAATTCGCCAACCATCCTTGGTCCTGCCATTCTCGACGGACTTGCCAAAGTCATTGATAGAGAATGGCTCCCTCCTTCCCTCCACCATCAGATCCAGCAATTCACTCTGGAATTACACGGAAGGAGAGGAAATAAGGCAAGTAGGTCTAGCCTTCCTTCCTTCCTTCCTTCCTTCCTTCCTTCCTTCCTCCCATCCATCGCACATTGCACATGGTACCAGTTCGCTCCTTCCCTTCCCTTCCCTGCCTGACCTCACCATGCTTGTACCTACGTACCTCCTCTTCTGACCGGGATCAGGGCAAGAAGGCCCCGAACACAAGGAAGGAAAGGCCTTGAGAGATACGTATCTTTCGCTCCATGTATCTACGCAAGGTAGGTTACCTTCCCAGTCTGTGTCTGCTGCAGGTTTCCCATTCAGTCATGTAAAAAGAAGTACGTACCGTAGTCAGGTATCCAATGTTGGTTTTTTCCTCCTCCCCCTCCAGACTCCAGTTGCCCTGCTGCGGACCTGCCCTCCAAAGAAAAACACACCAGACAAGGTAAGCACAGAAAAGTTAGCTTGGATCTTAGGTTGGGTTTTTAGCTAAGACAAGGAAGGTAAGCTTGAGTTTCCCACCAAGCCTTTTCATCCTAGCTCCCGGCCACCGTCTTCCACACCCCCGGTTCTTTTTTCATCACCCCCCTGCTCCCTCTACCTTAGGTATCTCGTCTCCACTTTCCTCGCCCACTTCGCGCACGCAGTTCGCTCGGTGTCTTGAACTTCTTCCCAATTCTTCGTTTTCTTCGTCGCCGTCACTGCGGAAAACTCGCAAACACCCCCCACCCCCACCCCCCCCCCCGTCCGGGCCCACGCCCACTGCCCACATTGGATCGCACCCTGCCTTGCCTCTCTACCTTGTCTTCCTTGCCGACTGCCACCCGTCTGTCCTGTCCAAACATTTTCTTCTCCCACCCTCCTTGTGGGAAATATCACCTGGCTGGGAACCCATCGCCGTCTGATCAGGTCTCATCTCGACTTGTTTTCCGTCCGTCATCTCTTCTCTCGTAGACGCATAGTCACTCGTCGCAAACCATAAGCTAGCACCCGTCGCCAGTCCGTTCCATTCTTTCCTAGACTCTCGACTTGCTCTGTTGTCTAACCCAGCAACACCTCCACGCCCTCATATATCGACGACCGCCTCACCTCACGTCTGGACCTTTGCGTTACGAACCCCCATTCCCCGCGACCCTTCAACGACGTTGTCATCCCCTCACGTGTGCACCCTGCAGCAAAACCCGGAGCTATCAAGTCAAGTGTCGCATTGGATCCATCGTCACCCCCATTTGATTGGAAGAGGAGGCATCTGCACCGAGGAAACAACAACGCACGCATAACCAAATTCCTGCTGGACCCCCAGTACCAGCACACTCACGCCCAACCACCGCCAGACAGACCGAGGTACCCTGCACCACTTTCGTACACGTGGGACGACTTACCGCCCTTGACAAACGGCCGGCTCGACCATCTGATTTTACTTCATTGGAGAAAACCAGGGCATTTACACAGCGCTTCTACACAGCCGTCAGTCACTCAGTCGCGACAACCATCACCGCCTCCGAGGGGAAGACAAAAAAAAAGAGTTCGAAACAGCACAACGCCACGTCGCTGTTGTCGGCTGGGGGAAAGAGAGACAACATTAGCAGCTAGTACAGGATCACGAGAATGTGGAGTGGGAAGATCTGGCTGACAGGAACCATCTGAGTGGCGTCGATATCGACTAAGTACGCCCCAAAGAGTACTTACACCAGACCAAACCCCCAACACGCCCACTTCGCGACAACAACGGCAGCCTTACACGACTTGAAATCGGATACTAAACGGAAGTGTACCTGGAATGACATCGGATAAGAATACCTGGCACAACACATTTGCTTCATCTCCTCATCATCACCGCAGCCGCAGCAGTATCTCTCTGTTCAACCCAACGCCTGGCTACCCCACCGCCCCGACCAAGATATAACCAAACAACACAGAGCTTCGAACATCGAACTTCGTAATCTGACGCAATAGTGCCCATACAGTATCGTCTTCAACCTTGCGAAACACTCCAAATTCTTCGGGCAGACATCATGTCTCCCAAGTTGAAGCCACTGCTCCTACCTCAGCTTGTTGAAGAACGTCGCAAATTCGAAGAGCAACAGCCCGAGTTCCCAGAAGGCGAAATGGACCGCCAGTACGTCTACTATACGACCAACTCCTCATGCTCCGACGTTGCATCACCCGTCACACCTACCTTCTCAACACGAGGGCATCTACGCTACTCCAGCTCATCTTCATCGCTTGACCTCCCGCCCACCTGCGTCGTTGAAAGCCCATCGTCACCAACTTCAACTATCCACACAAAGTCCTCTAAAAGGCCACTTCCTGATGTGCAAGAGGAGCCATTGGAGCGGGACGAACTTGACGAAAGCACCATTCTCGCTGAGCCATTTGACTTGTACAACTGCTTGTGTAAGTCAGCTTTTGCTTCTAGTCACTCGCCTAGTACTAATATGACTCATTAGGTGACGAGCCTTGCATCCACCATGAAAGCTCCGAGACGCTCAACAGTGTGTACCCTGCCGACTTTGATATCGACTATGACCTCGGATTCGCGAGTGATGGCGATTTTACATCCACATTGGATAGAAAGAGGAGTGGAACCGAATCCCCCTTCTCCGGCTTGGCCACACGTCTGGGATCGCGGTTCCCACAGCTCTCGCGATGGAAGTCTACAAAGCGGGCACACTTGACTGCTTCGCCTACCACCGAGTTGACGTTTGAGAACGCGCACCCTGTTTCTCGTGCGGCATCATCGAGTCGATCTTCCTCCTTGTCTGGCCCTACACGGCAGCTACTCGACAGGCTCAACGAGTACCCGATCCCAACTCCCGCCACATCCTTCTGGGAAAGTAGTGAAAGCGTGGATTCTCCGGCTCCCATCGACATTGAAAAGGCCAACAACGAGAGAGAAAGCATCGAGCGCGATCGAGCCCTTGCCGCAACACCTCTGCTTCCTCCCCTCTTGATGAACAGCCCGCCAACAGAAGTCCCCCATCCCAGTCCTCTGCAATCTCCCAGCGTGGATCCGTCAACCCTCTCCATGGAAATTTCTTCCCCGCAGCCGCTTCCTCAGATGTCTACGCCCTCGCTAAGCGCAAAGCCGTCAGTGTCTTCCTTCCGCCACGTACAATCGAGCCAAGAGCTACCCATTGGATTCCCTTCCATTGTGCAGGACCACGATGAGTGGTCAGATCGCCTTGGACACGCCAACTTCACCATCACCCCGCAACCTTACCAACCCGTGGAGGCTGACATGGAGACTCTCCGTCTCTTGCGAGCCGACTGGGAAGCCGCACGCGTCAGCTACACCAAGCACCTTGTGCGGACCGGCGAGAACTATAGCGAGACTTCCAAGATTTACGCGCTCACTGAGGCGAAGTGGGCCGAGACTGAGAAGAACTGGCGAAGCTTCCACGAGCAGACGATGGAACGCATCGTTGCTGCCAACAAGTCGAGCAATCAACGCCCGGGAAGCTCCCGCAGCCGCAGTCGTGGTCGTGTTCGCGCCAGCAGTGGCGGCTCTGCCATACTGCGCAGACCTACCCAAGACGATGACTTTGCCAATATGCAATGGCGCCGCCTCGAAGATGGTCTCCCCACCGCAATCCCTCGACTCCTTGACGCTGAGGGCAAGTTCCCTGAGCGTGGCGATGAAGACATCGTCGGGCCTATGGAGCGCGACACGAAGATGATTCGCTCCAGGAGCGAGGAGCGCAAGGGTGGCCGTTTCTGGCGCAACCTGGCTGAAAAGGTTGGCATTCGCAGATGATGCTGCCTTTGGTCAAACATGGCCCCTCATACAAGATCTAAACCGTCACTTCCAACACCCAGTTGGCGGCTCAAAAATCTACTGTTACGATTAACGACCCCGAAACAAGGATGATGATAGCGTGCCCCTCACATCGGAGACCACTATCTTTTTTTCGAGCTTATTCTTTACACAAGATACCCGACTATCGTCGCTCCTTTTACCACCACGCCTCGACCAGGCCACGTCTTACGACATCTTACGAACCAACCTTTCCTTTTACCACGTCTTTTATTTTCTGGTTTCAACCACCAAAATCTCATTGTTTATGTTTATTATTTAGTACTCTTATTGTTTAAAATAGCAAGCGCTGTAGCCGGCGCTGCAAGGCTTGTAGATATTCTCTTTCCAACGGGAGGAACATATGGAGCCACTGGAGGGAATGTTCAAAAAGATGGGGAAAAACACTAGACTTGGGGGAAAACCGCAACGGCGTTGCAGACCTAGGCCCACGGGATAAAGTGGCAGCCTGTTCATTGGATTTACTTGGGCGTTTCACAGGCGCAAAGCTCGGCGCTACGGTAGGACCGAGCCCCAGCCGTCTTGTACAGACTTGTTTCTTTGAAATTGGACTCTACAACATTGGAGAGTCCTGCTGCGACTATCTTGGGTCGTAGTTACAAGCCTCCAGCCTAGAGCTGTGAGTGATTGGTGTTGGGTGATGAATAGACTGCCATCACATGGTGGCCGAAAATAAACCTACTTGAATACCTACCATTCGTCCAAAGCTCTCGCACTCGTGTTCGTGTCTTGATTCACACCATCTTGTGATGTACGCCTCGTACGAAGTCCAGTATGGTGTGCCCGGTAGACTGGATGGTCAGCTCATCGCATTTCATCAGCCGCTGAGCATACTTGGGGAACCACGACATCCCCCCCCTTCTTGGTGAGCTACCTTACCTAGGATGGTTAACATGTCAACCCGGCCCCTCGCTTCGTACCCTCGCTCACCGCGTCACGATCGCGACGGATGTAACGCTGTCGATCGCCGGGGTGTCGACCCCGCGGCAAGCGGAGCATCGCCCCGGGGGGAGGGGGGGGAAGGTTGCTAGCTTTTGCCGACCCCCGCGCCAGCACTACGTAAGGTACATAGTAGGCAAAAAGTACCTACCCGGAAGTGGACGTCGACATTCAGTGTCTTCCTCGGCAGCCATCAGCTTTTGGCGTGCGTTTTGGGGGGTTTTGATTTTCGCATCTGCCGCTGACAGGTGCGCGTCGTGCATTGCAGGAAGGGAAGAATAGATTATCATGCTGCCTGCTCCCATGCTTGCAGCGGAAGCGCCAGGGTTGTCGAAGCGGCTCTGGGGGACCAGATCCAGTCTCGGCTGGGCTAGACTTATGGGTATGGGGATGTGTGAGAGGAAGAGTGAGGGAGAGGGTATGCTATACGCGGCGTTTGACGCCACGTGTTTCAGATGCAGGTCGCCGTGACTTTCGCTGGAAGGAGAGTGAGAGGTTGGATGTGTTGGAGATGGAGAGATGGATGTCAGGCCTTGGAGGCGAGATGGGTTATGGAGGTATGAGGGGTACCATGGTGAAGGCGGCTCTTTGCAGATTGTGATGCGGATTGCCTCTTTTTGCACTTTTGCTCTCTGTTCTCCTCGGGCCGATTCTTGTTAAGAGTTCTTATCTCCTCGGTGCCCTCATGGAGCAGGGGGTTGAAGCTGCCGATGATGATAGGTGTGGTGGCGCAGTTTGAGGTTCGTGGTAGTCAGCGGGTTCCAGTTGGTCGGGTGGGAATTTTCTCTGGCGTTTGTGTGATCGATTGGGGTATCTGGCTACTGAGTACGTATATCAAGCCTTTTGAGACTTGTAGAGGTGGGGTTGGAGTGCCGGGAGGGTAGGTGCAGGCGAGAAGGGGGGCGTTAATGGCGTTTTCTACGGCTGATGAAACATGATGGGAAAGAATGGAAATATCGTTTGGATGAGATGGGTTCTGGTGAGGAGGGGGAATGCAAGCAGCTCGCCGTGCGGAGGGTTCGGAGGGGGAGAAGCGAGCGGGATGGATGGATGTTTCTCCTACTTTTCCGGTTCGACTATTCTTCCGGAGGAATGACATAATGTGACTACTCAGGTTTCAACTTCGGGACGGGGCGTGGCGGACGGGGATGGGGGATCTTGGCCTTGGTTGTGGGAGGGAGAGGAGGTTCGGAGCTGAGCTGAGGGTTCGGGTACAGTTACGGGTAAGTAGGCAGATGAGAATATGTGACAGATGTCGGGTGTGATAATGACCGATGAAGACGAGGCTGAGTCCGAGCCCTAGAGGGAAGGGGGAAGAGAGGGGATATGCGGGCATGATGTGGTAACGGGGACGGGCAGGTGCATTGCCGGGACGCCATGCGCCGGGCGCCGGGCGGTGGCTTTTCTGAATGACGGGATATCATTCGATTTTGGGAGAGTGGAGAAGATGCTATTTATGGGAACGAGTGGTTGATTGAACCCGGGTAGGTTAGGGGGGGCGACCAGATGTCAGATGGAATCGTGATGGAGGAGATCGTTGGGATGAGATTGATTCCCTGGTTTACGGATGCGGGTGGGTCCCGACTGATTTTTCGGACCGGGCCGTGGTCGTTGCTGGTGGGGATCGGGTTACGGAGGTTTGATATGGGGCGCTTTCGGATGAGGTGGGGTTGTTTGTCGGGTTAGTATGTTCCTGGCTCCGTGGCCAAGGTATCCATCGGTCTTCCCAACACAACGAACGACATGACTCCGTGTTCTCAAGGTACGGATGAGCCTTCGGAATATGGATATGAAATTTTATTTATCCAAATCAACAATTAGTGAATTGGGAGTACGGGAGTCTATGCCACTAACGTCGAGCGTCAGCCCAGGGCATTCCAAATTGGCAGTGCGGGTCGTATCGTGCTCATTGCAAGACTATCAGAAGGTTCAGAATAGAAGCAGATCTCATAGAAGAGAACATCGCGTAAAAATGATTGAGTCGCTCTTTGCGAAGAAGGTTTACGACACGAAAATAAAGCCTCGTTGAGAATATGTGGGGAGATGGCCAAACGGGCCAACGCGGCTAACTTCCCCTGAAAAACATTGAGCGCAGTCTGACATACCTCCTGGATTGCCTTGCAAACGCTCATAACACACTTTCAAATCCGCAATCCTGAAGTATAATTTCCGTCCCTGTCAGCCGCGCCTCATCCTGCGTAGCTGCGTCGTCGAACCGCTGCCTCAATTGTCTGTGTTGAAATTCTATTTGCAGGCTTATCAGCTCAAGGCATTCTTATATACTGTGACCAAGGTTTAGTTGGCAAACCATACCTCTGGTACGGACAGAACTCCGTGTAAATATCTTCCTTCATTAACAGGGAAATTTCCAGTGCTCCTTCTCAAAGAACGCAGTGACGTATCCGCTCCGTGACGGATGAGCTTTTCCGTCACAGGCCAATACGGCCTCAAACGTGCAATATATTCCTCGTGACCGACAGTGTTACGTCCTGGGCTTAGCACGGCTAAGTAAATAAACCAAGCTGACCAGACGGTGAAGCCGTTGCTCGTCACCTGAAAGTTGGGATCGGCACCACTTTCTAGACAAAAACTGACCAATTCCACCTTGATTGCATCGATCGGAGCTGCGAATAGCGCATCCATGAGGAGTGGCCAGTACAAATGAGGGTATTTGACTGGTGGATTAGCGGATTCGCTCCTCCTGTGGAATGCGATCTTGAGTTGAGATTTCATCGTCGTCCTGAATTTCTTGGTGGAATCTTCCGGAACGCAGGGTTCGAGGCATCCATAAGTTGTCTTCTCCTTGACATACTCCACCACTCCGAATCGTACCGCAAGTGCCAGGAAGCTAGATCCACAATAATATTTTCATTCCTGGAAATTTTCGGGTGAGTACAAAAGAAGTAGATGTTGAGAATAATAGATTTCGGCTTCCGTTATAAGATCATGACCTCTAGTAAAGGAGGACAACGAACGGTATAACTCTGCGCGTTCAGATTCACCGTTGCCCATCAGCTGAATAGATGCATCGCATAGAGCGTCGAGTAGCTCAATCATAGTCCGCTTGTTCTCTGGCTTTACGTCTGATGCTGCTTTCAGGCAAGATGAAGCGAAGGCCCGGAGGGCCTCCAGCCTCTCTGATTCCTCGTCGAGTTGTGTTGCGTTATGGCTGGTGTCATGCCCGTCTTCAACGAGAACGATCTTGAAGGCTGCTAAATATGCAGAACAAATCTTGATCTGGCAATCGAGATCTTTCGTAGCATCCCGGATTTTCTTTTGAACTTCTGGTCTCCGAATATAATCTCGGACGGTCTTGTGAGTATATTGGATCGATCCGAGCCTTTCCACACTTGACCTGGCGATCGAGGATGATGTTACCTCAAGAAGCCCTCGAAAATTACTGTTGATTCTACGACGAGTGGTTTGGAACATTTAAAGCACTTCATCATGTGAGAATACGTAACCCTGATCCTGTCCGTCTTTGACGTCTCGTGGTGTTTCCATTTCGTCAATCAAATAGATCAACACCGCGGGCGGCGATGTCTCCCAGGCTTCCATGAGCCGGAAGTACTCCGCTGCGCGATTGAAGTAGAATCCCTGCAGAGAATTGAGCATCGTAGTGTAGAGATCTTCCAGCTCTGGTGGGAGTTGATCGAGTCTTCTTTGCATATCCAAAACTCTGTCGTCGTTCCCCATTCCAGTCGAAAGAGATTTGACCACCAAGCTGACCCACAGAAAGACTCTGTCGGCTTTCGCTGTGATATTGTCCTCTAATTGGCCGGCATATTTATGCTCTCGTTTCACGAGGCGCTGAAATCCTGGATCCTCGGCAAATCTCGCGTGAATGAAACTTTTGATGTCCTTGGAGGTCAGATCACAAAGAATGAACGGTGTCATTTGGTAAAGACTAAGAAGCATAGATCCGAGGTGGACCACCATACAGGTTCCGATCATAATAAGAGAAGCTTGTAAGATGTAGTAAGACGTTTTGCTGACGTTGAAGGTTCCTTGTTGGCTGAAGACGTTGAGGCCGGCCAGAAGGCCACAGTTTATAAGGAATGCTCCGAAAAGAGCTCTGTTGGCAAGAATGAACGGCCGCAATTCCAATTCGTCCCAACTACTTTGCACTAGCGCCTTGTCAACAGCTACCAGGTTATGTCGGGCACTTTTCTCCGCTATAACGTTGGGGCAACTTGCCAGTGGATTTATACAACGAGAGATTCTTCAAGGGTTCCTTACTGCGAATGTTTTTTGACGTTATGTCTGTGTTGCATTGTTTGCGTCGGTATGACTTGTTTAGAGAGACTTTGGTTATGAGTCACCAGCCTGAGGACTTGCGGATGCCATTGGCTAATGTCGAACCGGTGAACAAGGTCAGCAAGTGGTAAGCAAGCCAAGACTTATCGAAAGTGATGCGGTGGTGATATGATTCATCGGAGGCCATAATCCTGAGAGATGTGAAACCCTTTATATCACGGATTCAAGCGATAGCAAAAGAGAGAACAACGATGTAAAATGGCCACACATCTAGTTTTCTTAAGATGGCATGCACCTACTTGTGAAATTTTCACGAACGCCTCCCAGGAGCCAGAAATAGTATACCTCAATACAGCTCACAGCCCCCAGATAAAAACACTTAGGTAAGTGAGACATCAGCTCGAGTGGCAGTACTTAGCGGAAAAGGTGTCGTACGAGCCGCTTGGTGCAACCAACTCCTATGGCCAATTTGATGGCTTGTGCCGTGGCTTGGCCCAGATAGGGTCTCTGCATATCCACGCAGTTTCAATCGGCCACTCATGGTAAGCAGATAGCAGAAGCTCAGCAAGCCACCCGATCGATAATCTTGGCGCGCCGGCTGCATCTTACAAGACGTGCTCAAATAGGTAGCCTTTTCTACCTGCAGGGTCGGCACACCTACCTGCCTATAAATGAGCCACCACAAGAAGATAGTGTAGCATCCGCATCGCCGCTAGCCTTTTTCATCTCCAACACTGTTGAAGTTCGTGCAGCCCTACAGAGTGACGGTCAGAGCTATGAAAATAGTATACGCCGATTCATAGCCGCAGCCGTTTTCTTCTTCTTCGGCGAGACACATAAATTATGGAGGCAGCTGAACACTTTACGGAGGCGGTTAATCAACAAAGGTAATCTGAGCTTCTCCAGTCCGTTGTTAAGAGAAAATCAAGAAAAAGATATCATTATTGAAGTTACGAAACCCTTAAGCCGCATTCAGTATTTGTCTCGACGCCTGGTCACGCTCTAAGTCGAAATTAATACAGAGGATGAGCACGCAATGTTCGAGGTGGAAAACAATCTCGACATATACGCAGGCCAATCCAAAAACTTCGGGGTTCTATCCAAACTCGCTGCTGTCTTAGGGGTGGTGATCTTTCTGGTCTTACTGCCTCGACGCCTTTGATGTTTGGTATGCCTGGAGGTTATCTGTAGATCATGTTGACTCGAATGATGAACTGGTGAGACACTTCCCATAGCAATTCTCCGGCCCGGACAATCTATGGCTGGGGATATGACATTCACTTCAATATGCCTCCATGCCTCCCACGCAAGACTGACGACCAGAAATCGAACTGCCGATTAATACTAAGAACCAAAAATCACTACAGAGTAGGCAAAAGGTAAGTAAACTAGGTTTGGCATCGATGGAGGCCAAATAGAACATTGAGAAAATTGATGGAGATTGGCTATCTACTTACTTATTTTAGGTATGGGGAAAGTAGAGGCAATTTACAAAGTTCGACTCGAAATACGGTCGGCCGAACAAGCTTCTCTATTCAATCACCTAATTGAGTCCACGTGCGTTCTAAAATAATTAGTGCTTTCACTGTATCACGCAATAGTCAAAATAGACACAACAAACATCTTAGTTAACAAATGGCTTGGTACGCATGAGGTCAGCAAGCTGTCCAAGTCTGGAGTATATTGTGTACAGCAGTCGTAGGGCCAAGAAAGCTGCAGCCGAACCTTCCATCCTTGACGAACTTTGTCGGAGAATATGAGAAACAGGTAAAATCACCGACGACGAACCACAGAATCTAGGCCTCTTTACCAGGTTGTCGCGTGTAGAATAAGCTGTCAGTCTGTCACGGCAAGTTAGGCGCAGCGTTGCGTCCGATTCAATCCCCGTGAGTATCACCTTGGCGCGCGCGGATTACTCAGTCTCGACCGGCGATGCCAGGAACACCCATTTTTGGCGTTGTGCCTGTGAGAGGTAAATTCAAACGTCTAGGGGCCGGTTCGTCGGTTGGAAATAGAATGGACTGTTTGACATTGATGGTGGGTTGGGTGGAGATCCATCGTCTTAGCACCGACATTAAGTTCCAGATTGTGCCTGGCCGATCCGGGGTCCAGTCAGTAACGCATGAACGACAGCGGGAGAGTAACGATAGTGCCGAGTCATTGGTTATAAACAACATACTGTTAATCATCAGCCAAATACCAAGCTCTTGCGAAAACGAGGCCCCTAATTGGACCGAGATGAAGCCCGGATCAGGAGTCGCTAAGAAAACGTGCGCTGTCAAGGCTCTTTTTTGATGCCGGCCGGCGCGCCGGTGACCCGGAATAGTTCATGTCAAGACTCAAAGCCCCTCCGGGCCCCACCCGGCCGCCAGTAGCGGCAGCGAATGATGGGATGATAGCCCCCAAAAAGCCATCTACTTGGTAAGCGACCTTATCTTAACACCCGTTTGCTAAGATGGGGAAGCCTCATGACTTCGGTGCAATTGGATGCTGAAAATAGTGTCTTCCTTGTCCTAATCCACACGTAGTAGCATTCAGTCACTTAGACTTGGAATAGAGATTGTGATCTGTACAGGACGAACCTTCTAAGCGAAGGTCATAATGGCTTCCTGCTATGAGTCAATGGAAGATATAAGGAAGATTGAGATCTCATCTCATCGAAAGGAAATATTCTAGATCATCATCCGATCTGCAAGACATCAAGCGCAAGCGCCATTCTTTTCTCTATCTTACCTCCATCTTCTTTCTTATTCCTTCTCTTCTTACTTATCTCAGTCCTTCTCGACGAAGCTTTTCATCATGACGACTAAGCAGGTTCTTTCCCTTCTTCCTCTCCTCTTCAGCGCGGGCTGGTCATCCCCGGCGCCTTTCCCTCCCAAAGGAGGTTACCCTGGCGGCGGCTTCCCGGAAGGCAGCAAGCCAGGCTTCGCCCCATCCGGAGCCGTCCCATCTTTCCCTCAAGAGTCCGGCGTCGCGACCCAGATTAACAACGCCCTCAAGCCCGCCGCCAGCACGACCCAGGGCAAGGGGGGCAACAGCACTGGCGGCGGCCCGACCCTCCCCGCCGGCTACGCAAAGATCGTTTTCCAGGACGACTTCTCGACACAGACGGCTGGCGCTCTTCCCGATTCGTCAAAGTGGACGTTTGATGTCGGTACCGGGTACCCTGGTGGCGCCACCAACTGGGGCACGCAGGAGATCCAGACTTACACCAAGGACACCAAGAACATTGCCATCTCGGAGAGCGGCACGTTGACCATCACGCCCATCAAGACCGGCGAGGCCTGGACCTCGTCCCGTATCGAGACCAACGCCGCGCAAGACTTCACTTGCCCGGCTAAGGGCAAGCTTCGCATGGAGGCCAGCATCATGGTTCCGGCTTCGGACCCGGCAACACAGTCCGGTATCTGGCCCGCCTTCTGGTCCATGGGTTCTGCCTTCCGCACAGACGTTACCTCGTGGCCCAGCGTCGGCGAGATCGACATGCTCGAAGTCTCCAATGGCGTCGGCACGGTGTTCCAGACGGCTCACTGCGGTGTTATCAACGGCGGCCCATGCAATGAAAAGACCGGCCTCAGCTCCAGCGCCGAGTTCCCCCGCGGAGAGTTTGTAAAGATTGCTTGCGAGGTTGATCGGTCTGCCGGCGGCGGCTTCGCCACCGAGAAGCTTGTGTGGTACCTCAACGACAAGGTGACCAAGACCATCACGGGCCAGGAGATTGGCGACGAGGCTGTCTGGAAAAACCTTGCTCAGACGCCCAAGATGATCCTGCTCAATGTTGCTATCGGTGGCGAGTTCCCCGACGCCAAGGCTGGTTCCAAGACTCCCAATGCGCAGACTGTTGGCGGCAAGGAGTCTCGCATGGAGGTCAAGTACGTTGCCGTTTACAGCACGTAAAATCCTCTAGTTCTTGCCATCCCATGGTGGCGATTACATACTTCTCTTCACATCGGTCTTGCTCTGGTCTGGAGATCAGCGCTGAAAGACATTTGCATGGCAACTTGGAGCGGCTTTGATTTTATTTGCTTAGTTTGTTGGAGTTTGCGAGCGAGTCTTGTTTTTGTATATTAGCATAAGTACGTACGCATATGAAAGAACACTCAGACCATTACTATGATCTTCTCTTTCCTCTTTGAATTGTGACAACTTTGTTTGAGCCATAGTGTTGACCAGCCACTTGCCCGTCTCCACAATATTCTGTTTTGGCAATTGTAGAATAGGCGCATACTAAAATTGATCAACCAAAATACTTATATTCTAACCGCGTTAAGTGCCTACCCGCCCACCTGTGTACTGGGTAGGTATAGTTGCAACAGTCATTGGCATTTTGACACGCCTCCAATTGTACAATGGCACTCGAAGCATGCGATCATTGAGGGATTGAGAATGTTTTGAACAAGGAAAAGTCTTGTTGTATTGTGCCACTCGAAAAGGGCGTAAATCGCAGAATTACGCGGTATACTATGTACAAAGAACTTCTAATATTTACCGGAAGGACACAACGTCTCCTCTATAAACAACTGTCTATCGATCTCACTCGGCATCCAGGTTCCGACCTAGTACACTCTAGTACTTAGCAGAGCGGCGGGCCTTGTGGGAACGGCGACGCTTGCAGCCGGAGGGGCTGCTGGGCGCAGGGGCGGCAGCAGCAGAGGTAGAGGCAGCGGCGGCGGAAGAGGTGGTGGCAGGCGCGGCAGCCGTGGGGGTAGCCGAGGCGGGAGCGGCGCTAGTGACGAGGGTAGTGGGGGCGGCAGCAGCGGGAGCCGAAGAAGAAGCGGCAGCGGCGCTGGTGGCGGCCGGGGCGGAAGCAGCGGGAGCGGAGGAGGCCGGGGCAGAGCCGGAAGAACCACCACCCTCGTAGAGGGCAGGACCAGGGATGACGTAGCTTTACAAATGGTTAGTTGCTTGCTTTCTTATGCTTTCACGCTGATAGTGATTGAAGATAGGTGTACTTACGAGGTGATGGTGTTGTAGATGTTGATCAACAGACCAGGGTCGGTGGCCTTGTAAGCACCGGGGAAGACGACACCCTCGGGCTTAGCAGTGCCACTGCCAGTAACGGAGATTTGGTAGCATGACATGTAGTACTGAGCACCGTTCTCAGAGCCGGCAGCGTGGAGAGCGACGGTCTCGGCACGGAGAAGGTAGTCACCAGGGGCAATGTCGGAGGGAATGACAACGTTCTGCTTGCCGCAGCCCTCGTTGATCAGGTCGTTGCCCCAGGTGTTATTGTTGGCGAAGTAGCCGGACTCGAAGATCTTGAAGAAAGAGCTGGAGCCATCGGCGGTGGCAGCGTCGGCGACGGAGCTCAGGTAGACCATGACGGGACCGTGGTGGGCACCTCCGATAGCCTCCTCGGTGCAGGCACGGGTGTTGTGCTGGTGCATCTCGACGGTGATGGTGTCACCGGCCTTGACGCCGCAGGTGGTGGTGGCGGCAGCGGAGTTGGCGTTGCAGCGCATGTCGTTGGACGTGGGGTCCTGGACGGGGGAGTTGGAGGCCTATCATGCCACATTAGTCTTTTGATGACACTTTTGCGATAGAGTGACTGTGTAAGTCGACTTACGGGCATGCGAACGCAGCTGGACTCCTGGTCAACACCGTTGACCCAGAGTTGCTGGAAGATGGCGTGGCCGGCAACCATGTTGGCCATGGAGGCGGTAAGGGCGAGAGCAGCGACAGACTTCATCTTGACGGTGATTTGGTTTGGTTGTTTTTGAAAAAGAAGGTGATTTCCGGGCGTTAGAAGAAGTGCACACAAAGGTGAGAAGTGAGTGAAATGACGCCGGCGTCGAGCTGTAGAGAAGGACTGAAAGTAAAGAGTGGACAGATGAGTGACTGAAACTGTTGAAGAGACAAAACAAACTCTCTTTCCTAGAAACGAGGAGACCGAGATGCTATATGTATGGCCTCTCTGGTTCCTCGCATCACCCCCCTCATCCCCCTCCCCTCCCGTCTTCAACCACGAACATCGTCCTCGGTCTTCCTCCTCCCCACTAACCGGGCATGGTCAGGCCAGTTCAGAGCTGCCAAGCCTAAATTCTGGATAGGGGGACCGCATTCCCGTCCCACTGGCCCACGTCGCCGCCTGGTCGGTTCAACTAACAACCAGGGATCTGATACCTCGAAGGGAAGCGTTTAATCTCTATAGCGCAAGGGCTCGTCAGGAACTGAATGGGCAACGCATGCTGCAGCACCGCTTCTCGCCGTAAAAAGGCAGTCCCGGCCGGGCATGCTCATGGGTGTCACCGATCGTTCATTGGAGCAATAATCTTGAAAGGGGTTAACGTTGTGGGGATGCCCGCTGTTGTGTCTAAATTGCGGGATGTGTGCCTTGCAGCTTCGGCTGCGCGGGTGACGCGCCCAGTTCGGGTTGTGGCTTTCTAACCAGGGTTCAGCAACTTGCCAGTTGGTGCAGTTTCTGTACGGATTCGCTTTTCTTTTTCGGCTGGATAGGTCGCAAGGCGTACATCCCTCGCTTCACTCGTCCCAACTTGACCCCAAGCTTAATTTAACCCCTTGGAGGACATCGCTGTCCCTGGAGTCGGATCAAAGTATCCAACCACTGGCGTGTTGGCAAACCAGTGCTGACCCCAGTTTTTGATCCCCTTCGCGGCTGGCCGTCCGAACCTGAAACACAAACAGCATGTGGCCCCTGGCGCTACTCAGTTCGGCCAAGATAAGACCACAGCAAAACTGCTTACTATGCCTTCTTCCTGTTCAGGACTCAAAGGAACAGGTGAGTTTACGGGTGTAAACGAATACAGGCAGAATTCCAGAATTCGGGAGAACTCTCGTCTAATGCAATATGTGTCAGCAGAAAATACTCTCTCAGACTGGCAGTAAACTTTCGTAGTCGACGTTGAATAGAGTGAACCTTAGGCCTCGCCCGCGAAGATCAACGGGAATCACTAACATATACTTTCCTTGGTACTCGCGTGTCTCCATGGTGCTAAACCGTTCGGCGCACATCGACCCAGGTCTTGAATGATTCCGATTGGGTCAAGGAGTGATCCGCGATCGTCATCCTTCCCAGGGGAGAGCGACGGGCCTGGGGCTCGATGGGTTGTGTCACCCAAAGTGGTCCATTCCTGGATGAGCCCTGTAAGCCCATCTTCAGTGGCTCAAGCCAGTATCGCTGGCGGACACGTGCGTTACGGGTAAAGATGACCTTTGGTCCTTCTGAACTTCTGAAAGCTGAGGGGCAGGAGACGATGCAGCAAGTTGAACAAAACACAGCCGCTCTCGAGTCAATATGCTTGCTCTGACAGTTCCCTTTGCGGTTATTGATTGACTCAATTCGTTCGCCGCACTGACACCCTCGACCGGCTTCAGCCGTATGTGAACACCAATTGTAGATGCCAACCCGTTTCTATTGCTTCGCCAAAAGACGAGTTTGGATCAATATTCCACTCACCACCTCGGTTTCCAACTTATCAGTGGCCGTATGTGGAGAGTATACGGTGGTCCCCCAAGCCTTTAGGCGGGAAATCATCTCCGAGTGAAACGAGCCTAGATCTTGGGGGCCAGTTCGGGGACGACTGAATTTTTCTATGGGGGTTCCTTTTTAGCGCAGCGCACCGCTGACCGCTGCACATTTAATCATTCCGAAACCAGGGCCGTCGGTTCTGGCGCCTGGGCCATGCAAGGTCCATGGATGATGGCGCCAACCGTCAACGAGCAAAGGGGGGGACGGGCTACGGCAAGATACAAAGGTCTTGGCCATATCGTGCCGCTCTGAAAAGAAATAAGGCCAATATTTTCGACCATGCATCTGGCGGCAAGTGAGGATATCGTACGTCATATGTTGTTGTGAGGTCTAAAGTTCAGCTCCCAATGTCCGAGAGCGACATTTCAATGTTCTATCGTCTCGCATAATCACGGTATTATCTGAGATTACTCCAAGATCAATGTCACTTTGTAGATCGACCTCAACTCGGTGTTCGCTGTGCCATATCTATTTCTTTTCCTTGCTGGTCTCTTCTCACAGACCATCAACACAGAATAGATTGACCAAAAACAGTCACTAAGCGAATTAGCAGGAGGATCGATTCAATTGTTTATGAACAGAGCCAAACCTATGAAGAGACGTCAATTCATGACTGACAGGCGCAATAACGGCACTTTTTTGCCGGTTTAAGAACGGTGTGCATCAGTCAAAAATAAGCTTGATGCCATCTCTGATTTAAGGTAGCTCATAGTCCTAGGCTATTCTTGACGACACATATTGGCCCACTTGACGGAAGAAATCTTCTGGAACCTGTGGGTTCCCTATCAAGGTATCTCAACTCCAGCTCGTACTCGTGCCGAATTCCCGAGTACTGTCTTTCTGCCCCCTCAATCTCCAAAGTCCTGTTTCCGACTTTGCACTTTGCAATTCCTTTGATTGCCGCGTGATTTCTTTTGCGAGAAGCTCACCACTGTGAGGAAGAAACTTTAGGGGTATTGAAGGTACTCGATGAGGGTAGGTTTCCTCTCTGACCGATTTTGGGGCAAAATCGTGAGCATCCACGGTTTGACTCTGGAGTTCTTTCTCGGATTCCAGAGCCGCAGTCATCAAAGTTCTCGTTTAAGCTTCTTGCACTATTCAAAGGCCCGATAGCGTCCAATGCGACGCTCAGCAGGCGACTGGAGGCTGCGGCATTGGCGAGCACAGTCCCAGCGAACCGCAATGGTGGTTGATCTCGACCATGTGCTCAAGCTCATAAATCGCCTTGCCAACTAATGAGTGTGTGTTATCAAACATGGATCGGGAATGTGCCGTCATGATCCATGATTTCGGTAAGATAGCCGCCCTTTACCGCTGGTCTGTGATGGTCATGACCTGAGGCAGTGGTGCAGGCGCATTTCTCATCTCAACCGCAACCCGGGTATCGTGTATACGTCTGTCAAACGTTTTGAATTCGAAGACGCCCTCGAGCTCACGTCGGATATTGGCCAACTGCTCGTGCGCCTTGAGAATCTCATCGGGCTTGTTGTCTTGGTGAACATGAACCTTAATCAGAAACATCCATCGCTGCCCAGGGTCTGCAGGTGACATGGTGTCCCATGCAGCAGTTTGAGTGAGAGGACCATTGTCGCCGTTCATCTGGAGAATGTAATGTCTTGAAAGACAAAACTCTACGTCCTCTCGGAAGAACTGATAGGTTTCCTCTATGGCCTCGCTCTTGAACCTGCGTTCTTGTCAGATCGCTATCGCCAACGCCAGGTGAGCAAAACTTACTGGTAATTGTTGTCTTTCATCACAGACAACAAGTTTCGTTGATCCCAAATTTCGGTCTTCTTGCGCTGAGTGACCGACGAGCGGACCTGGGGAGGATCAGGGAAATCAGTCCATCGGAGGGTGCCGGGGCGCGCATTGAAGTCCACTTCCGGAGCGGTCGGGCCGAAGTCCTTATCCTTGAATACCTCATATCGGGCCTGGAGGATGTAAGATTGACGGCTCAGTTGCTGATGCAGGTCTTTCCACAGCATCTGAATGTCCTTGCGAGGGGTTTTGACGATTGAATTTTGATTCGGAATTCCGCCGGGCTTTCCTGGGCCCTTGAAGTAAAGGACGCGATGGAGACTCTGCCATGCAGGCATGGCGCAGAGACCGCCGAGGACGGAGCATGCCGCCTGGATATCATCATCGTCAACGAGCGTTGTGAGAAATAGCTCATACATCTTGAATGCCAATTTGCGTGGGGTTGGCAGGAAGTTTGGGGAAGGACCACGGCAGTGAGGCGTGAAAGAGATCTAGAAAGGCGTCTCAGTGAGATGAAGGTGAAAGTGAAAGTGAAATCGCTCTACCGATACGATACGTACCTCGACGTTTTGAGTCACGTGTCTGCCCGTCGCAGGCGCGTGGGCGCCGTCGCGCTTTCTGCCAGTAAAGTGGCCGTGCCCCACCAAAGCTTGCCGCTTCCTTCCCAAGCTTTGAGTTACGGTCATCGACATGCGAACGTCGCTTTTCAAGGTCAACGACCGAATAATTTGTCAATTCCTGAGTCAACGGACCACCCAATTCACCGCGATCATGTCGAGCTCGAGCTTGTCAACTACGAAACGAAAGCACAGAGATTCGATCTCTCCCCCGCCTGTCAAGCGGAAAGTCCAGAGTGGCACGACGAGTACGCTCTCCTTTGCCCACGCCATGGACCACCGTTAACTTTGGACTTTTTACAGAAAATGCAGTTGCAAATTTCTTCAAGCCGACGTCACAAAAGCCAAAAGACCGTACGATATGGACCGAACGCGCACCTAACGACGATACACCCGCGACCCTGCTTGTCGGCCGCTATGAACCAGAGGAGCCTCCGACCGAATCAGAGAAGAGGAGGAAGGTAGCTGCCTTTGACCTGGTATGCCAGCTCAACCGAAATCATACCCATCAAGCGATCGAAGTTGACAGATAGGCGTCTAGGACTCGACCCTAATTACAACAGCTTCAGGTAAGAAGCATGCCGATGCCGCCGACGACTGGAAATGGTGGCATGCTTCTGTGCCTGGAAAGCTGCAGGACCTATACAAAAATGAGGGGTACTGCATAAACATTTATCCCTCAGACTAAATGGAATCAGCTAACCCCGGTAGATATCGTATTGTGGTACTATCCAACCAAGCTGGCCTCGTCCTTCACGCAGATCCCAAAGCAAAAACCCCGAAATCGACAAAAGACCGAGTCTCGGCTTTCAAACAGAAGGCGAATGCCGTGTTGACGCAGCTCAATATCCCAACCACCATATATGCCGCCACAGAGAAAGACATATACAGAAAACCAAGGCCGGGGATGTGGAAGGAGCTTTGCGCTGATTACGACCTTACTGAAGAGGTTGACTTGGAGGAGAGTATCTTCGTCGGCGATGCTGGCGGTCGCATCGCGGCATCGAAATTCTCCAAAGACTTCAGCTGTTCCGATCGAAACCTGGCCCACAACATCGGGATCACATTCAAGACACCGGAAGAATTCTTCCTTGATGAGAAACCTCGGGATTTTGTCCGGGAATTCGACATCGTGCATTTCCCGTATCCAGAGGATTCTAGTTCAGTGGCATCGAATGCTCTGTTTGAGAAGAAAAACAAACAGGACATCGTTCTTTCCTGTGGTCCACCAGGTGCTGGGAAGAGTACGTTCTTCTGGAAGTACCTCAAGCCCTTGGGGTATGAACGTATCAACCAGGACACGTTAAAGACGTCAGTTCACTTCACCCTGCTCGGATCCTTCTAGTTGTTGACGTGTTGGCAGTCGAGACAAGTGCGTGCAGGCCGCCAAAGAACTACTGAGTGAAGGCCAGTCGGTAGCAATAGGTCAGCTACGGCGCGAATTCCTTCGCCATGTTCAAGCACTAACTCGGTCCAGACAACACGAATCCCGACCCCGACACCAGAGCTGTTTGGGTTCAGCTTGCAGCCAAAAATGACGTTCCAATCAGATGTGTTTGGTTCAAGACACCTCTTCATATATGCGAACACAATGACGCCGTACGATCCATGAATGAATCTGTAAGCCCGACTTTGGCCTCGGAAACATAACTATGGCTAATGTATGACAGCTTAACCCCGAGTCACGAACATCACTCCCTAGGATGGCCTTCAATGGATTCAAATCCCGCTTCAAGGAGCCCAAAGTGAAAGAGGGGTTCCAAGACATCACCGAACTCGAGTTCGCCTTCAGAGGTACCAAGGAAGAGCACGGAGTGTGGGCCAAGTACTGGCTTTGATATCTCGGACTTGCTCCCGAACCAAAATTTCCAATAAACGCAAATCTGCCAGAGGCTCGAGTCAACGAAAGTTTCGCACCACGAATAACGGCCCTATATCCGGCCTCAACAGCACCTCACACCAGTACAGTCCAGGATAGGGAGGCAACTGATATAATCAGAGGCGGTACCTAAACTCAATATCTCGGTCACCTGTCCGCTTCTTCCGCGTGTCTCCCCTGGCACCGGTGAGGATAGCTTCCTTCTCCATGTCCAGGCGTCTGAGGAATAGCCAATGGATGACGATCAATCACTCTGCCACAAAGATGGCTCCGAGTGAAGACCCATTCCCGAGAACATACGGCGAACTTCTGTAGATTTGGCCTGCTACAGCACCGGCTGAGTTGCCGATTGTCTGTTGAATACCAATGGCCGTTGCACGCCGATATTGTGGTGCTGTGTTGACGATAAGCCAGGCCAGGTTAAGCCCTATGCCATCATATACTGCAACAGCGCAAGTGAAGCAGGCAAAGTGTTTGACGGCATTGTTGTTAACGCCGATCAAAATCACATAGCCAATTGCGCCTACAAGGTTGGTACTGAAGAGGAACTTTACGTGCTGAGAGTCAGCTGCTGCTGCTACTATAGCAATACGACGGGAATCAAGCATGACTCAACTTACCATGCCGCATTTTCCGTACTTGTCTGAGAGAAATGCAAAAGTGAAGAATGCCAGCGCACCGAGGCAATACACGGGTATTGTCAAGGAGTTGCTAGCCAGCGTGCCGTGGCCCATAGCGTGCAATATGGAGGGCAAGAAAGTGCCGAATCCATTCGTCAAAATGTTCTGATAGAATTGTGTCCACGCGCTGCGAGCATAAATGTCAGGAAAATATCTCTTGTCTTCGAATCCTCAGCAACACATACCTAAGCCAAGTCTTCGGTACCAAGAACGCGAGCTTGACTTCCTTCCAACCAAGCTCGTTACTACCCATGTAATCCAATCTCTCTTGGTGCCGCATATCCATGATCACTCGCTCCTCTTCATTGAGGAAGTACGCGTTCCGAACGTCGCTAGACAAACCGAACCAAACAGCAAAGGCGCATATGACACTAAACGCCCCTTCGATGAGATACACCCATCTCCAGCCAACGTGCCCGCATACACCCTCCATTTGCAACAACCCGTACGCCAACAAGCCTCCAAAAGCACCGTATAATGCCGTGCACGAGACGAGGTAAGATGTGCGCTTTGCAATCTCATCTCGCTTGTATACCATGGTGAGGTACATGTTGAGAGAAGGGAGCAGACCGCCCTCGCAGGCGCCGAGGACCAAACGGCATGCATAAAGGCCGCCGACATTGCGAATTAAGCCGTTGACTACTGTCGTGACGGACCATATTACGCAGAGGGCTGTCAGGACGAAGCGGGGTTCGAAGCGTTTGACGAGGAGGACGGCTGGGACTTCTACGGGCACGTAGGTTACGAAGAAGAGGGACACGGCTGTTGAGTATTGTTGATTGGTGGCGCCGATTTCTTCGGGCATGCCGGCGACTTTGACAATTCCTGTATCATGTTTAGAAACTTGGTCGGAGACAAATAATCGGAACTAGGTTTTAGTAAGAGGTTGATGAAACTGGGTATGTGTACATACCGATGTTGGGTCTATCGATAAAGCGTGAGAGATAGACGATGAAGAGTACGGGTGTGATATACAGGTCCAGCTTTCTCACGACTTTTGCTTCCTGGGAGCGGTCGATCTGGATATCGGCTGAATGAACGACATCGATGTCATGATTAACAACATCGTCGCTGCTACCGTTTCTTGGTTTTCTCGTTGACTTGCGCCTCCGACATTCCAAAAGAATAGCATAGTGCTAAGATCCGATATCAAGTAATTATCTTATTCCATGGAGAGAAGCTGGGAAAGAACTTGACTAAAGTATCACCAAGTACATGTAAAGATTCCCGCAGTCCATCTCATCTTGTTGGCATCCATGACTTCACGTCATCATTCAGCAATACGGTAGGATCTCCTCAATTGCATTTCTCTCTCGATATCTAGAAACCAGATAGGTCGCTCGCATCTTCATTCCGCAATTCGGTTCAGAGTCAGGAGAATCTGCAATTGTAAATCACTTATCAGACACATGACAATCGCCTTGGCAGACGGCATCTCTCCTGACAACCCGGAAACCATTGGCGATTGAAGCGCGCGATGTGCATACGACGTGCGGTGATGTCCGAGTGGAAGCGGGTTGGCGAACCGAGTTGACGTTCGCCTTTGATTCACGGCTCGGATCATGAGGCCGTCGTTATCAACTTGTCAACAAGAGGGTTTCATTCGGTTCAAGAGCTAAATTCATGGACACAACCAAGATTGGTCTTATCGAAGCATTTTCTGGTGACCGCATCCTCATACCCGGAACAGATTTACGCATCACGTCAGTGCGTCTCCCGCAGAGAGAATATCTTCAGTCAAAGTCTTCTACCTTTGGATAGCCGGTTTCGGTGCCGGCAACAAGATGCGACTGAGCTGCACGATAAGGAGGTATCGTCTCATTGATGAAGCGGAGGAAGGAGGTGCCGTACACCAACTGATTAGATGGCATACCCTGAGATCAGCTAGCCCTAAAGTCGGAAACATCTCACAGTCGTTAACAAGATGCGCTTCATCGACCTCAGTAATCTTAGCCCCCAGTTTAATAATCCTTGAAAACATCTCGGGGCAGCAAGCCGAGTCGCTGACACACACAGGTTGCGATACCCAGCCCCACTTCGGAGGAGGTTTCGGAAGCTTCGGGGTTCGCCTCCGGTGCCGAGCCCGGGAATGCGGCAGCCCTGATAAGCTGCGCATTGGGGATCGGATGGTGCGATTTGGGAAACAATGCGGGGGATATGCAACACAGTGATTAGATCGGGGACGGACTCCTACGTAGGAGGCAATGAGTGTGCCTCATATCATCATTCAGCGCAACACCGGTGGCATGCGTGTAACTGTCTCGCTCAGTTGGCTCAGCCTTTGCCGACTCAACGTACTTTGAAGAATAACATCTTCCAAGCATCTTCCCTTCACCGTCATTCACTATGGGCTCGCTGGGTCAAAGTAGAAAGAAGATTAGAATCGCGATAGGTAAGTCAATGTCTGCAGCAAGCAGACTTTCGGCTAGCATCATGACAGTCTTGGCTCACAATTTGATCACCAGATCGCGGCGGCACCTTCACCGATGTGCACGCCTACATACCCGGCTCAAATGAGCCGGAAATGGTCTTCAAACTTCTTTCCGTAGACCCAATAAACTACAAAGATGCACCCACCGAAGGCATAAGACGCGTCCTGGCACATTACAGGGGCGCACCAGTTTCCCGCGACGAGCCCCTTGACATCTCAGACGTCGAATCAGTTCGCATGGGAACCACCGTGGCCACCAACGCCCTCTTAGAACGACAGGGTGAGCGTGTCGCGTTCCTCACGACCAAGGGATTTCGGGATCTGCTTGTTATTGGCAACCAGGCTCGGCCGCACATCTTTGACCTGAGTATTCACAAGTTGAAGAATCTGTATGAGAGGGTTGTCGAGGTTGATGAGCGCGTGACGATGGAGGAGTTCTTGGAGAACCCAGAGAAGCAGCCTATTGACATTGAAAGCGATCCGGGGCTCGTGAAGGGGTTGACTGGCG
This sequence comes from Colletotrichum godetiae, assembly GCF_030913485.1. Classification (NCBI taxonomy): domain Eukaryota; kingdom Fungi; phylum Ascomycota; class Sordariomycetes; order Glomerellales; family Glomerellaceae; genus Colletotrichum; species Colletotrichum godetiae. Next base: position 122,348 of record NW_026851300.1, on the reverse strand, counting down.
AGCCGGTTCGAGTCCTTAAGAAGCCGGATCTGGAAGTCGTGGCCAGTCAGTTGAGCGATCTCAAAGCTGAGGGGTTCAAAAGTCTTGCGATTTGCTTCATTCACTCTTATCTCTATCCCAATCACGAGAACGAGGTAGCGGAACTAGCGCGTACCATGGGCTTCGACGTTTCAGTTTCCTTTGAACTACAGCCAACGGTAAGACGAGCCACCCTCCTCTCACAAAATGCTTCACAGGCTCATCCGTCCAGATCAAGATGGTATCCCGAGGCAACTCAGCAAACGCCGACGCGTACCTCTCCCCACTCATCCGCCGCTACGTCCGCGACTTTGGAAGCGGGTTTAAGGGAGGTCTAGACGCTATCGCAAGCAAGCTCCTCTTCATGCAAAGTGACGGCGGCCTTTGTCTCTGGCAGAACTTTTCCGGGTTGCGCGCCATCCTCTCGGGACCAGCAGGCGGCGTAATCGGCTTCGGCAAGTCCTGCTATGATCCGGAGACCAAGATGCCGGTGATTGGTTTCGATATGGGCGGCACCTCGACGGATGTCAGTCGCTTTTCGGGCATGTATGATCATGTCTTTGAGACGGAGACGGCCGAGGTCACGTTGCAGACGCCGCAGTTGGACATCAATACTGTTGCTGCTGGTGGCGGCTCGATTCTGCATTGGAAGAATGGCTTGTTTGCGATTGGACCGGACGTAAGTCATCACGAACTATTAATGCCTCGATGATGATGTGAACTAACGTTGCCTTACAGTCTGCCGGCGCTCACCCAGGACCTGTTTGCTACCGAAAGGGCGGACCCCTGACAGTCACTGACGCGAACCTCTTCCTAGGCCGTCTACGTCCCGAATACTTCCCTTCTATCTTCGGACCAAAGGAGAACGAAACCCTCGACTACGACGCAGCAGCCGTAGCTTTCCATAGTCTCACGGAGAAGATCAACTCCGAAGAGGGGAAGTCATTCACGCCGGAAGAGATCGCCAGTGGCTTCCTCCGTGTTGCCAACGAAAGCATGAGTAGACCTATACGTTCACTCACAGAAGGGAGAGGCATTCGCACATCAGATCATGTTCTAGCCACATTCGGAGGAGCTGGCGGGCAACATGCGTGTGACGTCGCTGAAGCGCTGGGCGTAGAGCGCGTCGTCATACACCGGTTGTCGTCCATCTTGTCTGCGTACGGCATGGCACTAGCCGATTTGACGCACGAGATCCAGCGACCTAAGGCGGCTGAGCTTTCTAATCTCTCTGATAAGCAGCTGGAAGAGGAGTTCAAGGCTTTAACGGATGAGGCTACAGCGACTTTGGCCGCCCAGGGGTTCTCTGATGAGCAGATCGAGCACGAGCTGTTCCTCAACCTGAGATACAAAGGGACCAACAGCTCTCTCATGATCCGCAAGCCAGAAGGATCGTGGAACTTCACTCGCCAATTTGTCGAGCACCACGAAGAAGAGTTCGGCTTCGTCCTAGACCGCGGCATCCTGGTGGAGGACATTCGCGTCCGCGCGCTGGGCAAGACGCCCGACTCCAACGTGACCGGCGTATCTCAGGCTCTCAAGTCTGTTGAGATTAGACTGGTAGAAAGCAGTAAGAGAGCCAGCACGACGAAGTTGCATACGAGCGGCCAATGGCATGAGGTCGACCTCTTCAAGCTCGAGGATCTTGCACCGGGCGAGAGGGTCGTTGGTCCTGCAATCATCCTGGACCAAACTCAGACCATCATGATCCAGCCGTTTTGGACTGCGACTGTGCTTCCCCGTCACCTACTTCTCGAAAAGAATGCGATTTCGCAAGGCTCCGTCGACGAAACCGTCGAGCTCACAACAGAAACGGACGAAGTCGACCCGATTCAACTATCAGTATTTGGTCACCGATTCATGAGCATAGCGGAGCAGATGGGTAGATCACTGCAAATGACCTCGGTCTCCGTCAATATCAAGGAAAGGCTAGACTACTCGTGCGCCATTTTCTCGCCGACAGGCGGTCTGGTTGCCAACGCGCCGCATATCCCGTGTCATCTAGGAGCAATGAGCTACGCCGTAGCCTACCAAGCCGAGCGCTGGGGCAACTCTCTTCGCCCTGGAGATGTGCTGGTCTCTAACCACCCGGCTGCCGGCGGATCCCATCTCCCTGACGTGACAGTGATCTCGCCGGTCATTGACGAAGAAACCAACGAAGTCCTCTTTTGGACTGCTTCTCGGGCTCATCATGCCGACATTGGAGGTATCTCGGCTGGTTCTATGCCACCACATTCCAAGGAGATCTGGCAAGAGGGTGCTTCTTTCCTGTCCTTCAAGCTGGTGGACGGAGGCAGGTTTGACGAGGAAGGCCTTGCTGAGATTATGCTGAAGAAGCCGGCGTCGTACCCTGGTTCCTCCGGCACGAGGACGTGGAATGATAATGTGAGCGATCTGAAGGCACAGATTGCTGCCAATCAGAAGGGCATCAGACTCATCCAGGACTCGATCAAGGAGTACGGCCTGCCGACGGTCCAGGTAAGTCTGTCTGAAGAAGATGGAGTATGGTTAGAGGCACGAATTACTGACGGTCAACATCAGAAATACATGCTCGGAATCCAGAACAACGCCGAGAAGGTAGTCCGAAACCTCCTCCGCCAAGTTCATGACCAGTTTGGTGGCCTGCCGCTCGAGGCTGAGGACCAAATGGACGACGGCTCGAAGCTCAAGCTTAAGATCCGAATCCATCGCGAAGAGGGCTCGGCCGTCTTCGATTTCACAGGGACTAGCCGGGAGATGTACGGCAACCTCAACGCACCGCGGGCCATCACCTTCAGCGCCATTATCTATGTCTTGCGTTCGTTGGTCAGGGAGGATATTCCGTTGAACCAGGGCTGCCTAGCTCCCATCAACGTAATCATACCCTCTGGGACGATTATTTCCCCTTCGTTGGGTGCTGCCACAGTTGGCGGCAATGTAGAAACATCGCAGAGAGTAACGGATGTGGTGTTGAGGGCGTTCCAGGCCGCGGCGGCTAGTCAGGGAACGTGCAATAACTTGACGTTCGGATATGGGGGTGAGATGGTCGACGGAAAGGCAAAGCCTGGGTTTGGATACTACGAGGTAAGCCATCCATCATCTCGTATCATGTTAGTCTTCGTGTGCTGATTCCTATAAAATCAGACCATCGCAGGCGGCGCCGGTGCAGGACCAAGCTGGGAAGGCCAGTCAGGCGTACACGTCCACATGACCAACACCAGAATTACAGATCCGGAGTCCCTAGAGCGTCGATACCCGTGCATCCTCCGTGAGTTCGGGATCCGGCGAGGATCCGGCGGTCGAGGCAAGTATAATGGAGGAGACGGCTGCGTCCGAGAGATTGAGTTCCGTCGAGACTTGCACGTCAGTGTGCTGAGTGAGAGGCGGACGGTTCCTCCTTACGGTCTAGCTGGAGGCGAGCCTGGAGCTCTCGGCGAGAATGTGTGGGTTCGGCATGACGAGTATGGGACGCGGGAGATCAACCTGGGCGGGAAGAACAGTTGCGAGATGAAGAAGGGAGATCGGATTATCATCAGTGAGTCTAGTTCGTCGACGGCGGTGCTGCTGGTTTGCTAACAACCTGGTGATAGGGAGTCCAGGCGGAGGTGCATACGGTGCCTTATAAGGTCGTCGCTGTCGTCAGGGATGATACGATGGCGTTTTCAGAGTGGGCCGGAAGATGTATTCTGTTCGTCTTTCCTATAAAGGGCGAGGGAAGCTGTTTTAGAGAAAATCTCAATGAGCATTGCAGCTGTGGAAATTCTGGAGACCTGCCAGGGTGTTTGAACCAGACTTGGCTCGAAGTTGACGCGTAAGACTGAGGACCCCCAGCTTGGCTTCGGTTGCGTGTGCCGCGATGCCGTGGTGCCGTGTTGCCGTGCTTCCGTCCACGCGGTGCCGTGATAGCCGTTGACGAACATTCTTAGCCTTAGAGTTCCACGCCATTTTGCGGGAGGAAACAAATTCCCCATGTTGGCGCCGGTGGAGGCCGCTTGCGATGACCTGCATTTTGACAGATCCGATCTATCGGATCGACACTTTGTTTAAGGTTGAGTTTGCAAGGCGGATGCATCTTTCGTGATCCAAGCGCCCCACTCTTCAACTTCATCTTATTGAGACTTCAACACATCGATGCCAGGCAAACCTCGTCGTCCATTCAATCCTCGCCGGATGGTTTTTTTTTTTTTTTTTTTTTGCCGTTTCCTTCTTTCCCCTCAGTCATCCATGTTATATTTCATCGTCTAAGATTTACATAACGAATACGGGCGAAGAAGGGTAAGATGAGGTGGCGGAAGTGAGCATCCCGACGATACAGATGAGAGTCCTCTACTCTATTTGTGAAGGATCATTTAAACACGACTTTGCTGCCAGCAGATGAACCAATGCTTATCAACCCAGCCCAGGCCAAGTACCCCCGGCCCCAAGAGTCGGAGAGAACCACTCGCACTTGAGAAGTTGAGAGTTCTTAAGCGAAGAGGATGGATCCTCATTGAGGAATGATGTGATAGCACTGCTGTTTCTCGCTGTTCACTGTAGAGGTCGCAAGTTAACATACAAACAGGTAAGCTTATAGGAGATCAGCGAATTCATCGAGGTTGAGTCTACACTAGTCACCAAGGCCTAAGGAATTCACGATGAAGAAGGGAAAGTAGTTGAGTCAAGTCATGAGGATTATATTGTAGGTACATGCTCCCCATGTCCATATATACAGTGAATGGCCAAGGGGCCAAGTGATGCGCATCAGCTTACACACCACAGAAAAGAAAAATGTGGGTGGTTTCTTCCCTCCTAAGTTCTTTAACCAAAAACAAAGTTCACTCGCAGTCTCTCGGAGACTGAGTGCGGCAAGAGCAGCACCGTCGCCGTCACAGCAAGCTGCGTTGGCGACCAAGACCGGAACTCAAGAATACCAAACAGCTCAGGAGCGAGCCATTTAGCAGGCCTTGAGGGTGGAGTACTTGCAGGCGCTGGACGGGCCACTGCCAATCTTCTTGGGCTCGTTGCCGGGGGTGGTGCCCTGGAACTCGGTGCAAATCTCCTTGACGGAGGTGGCGCAAGTGCCGGTGATGGTGGAGGTATCACCCTTGTTGGAGTTGATGCCGGTGAGCATCTTGCCGTTGTAGGCCTTGACGTTCTTAACAACGACGGTGCGCTTGCCCATGGTCTTGCAGTTACCGCAGGAGCGGTAGAGCTTGCCGAAGTCGACGACGGTGAATCCGTCAATGGTGACGGTGCCGAGACCGTTGTGCTGGATGACCTTGTCCTCGGCGCCGCGGGCACCACCGCCAATGATGGAGGCGTTGCCGTCACCCTTGAGGGAGAGAGCGTCCTCGCAGACGGCGGTCCACCAGACGTTGTTGATGGTGCAGGAGCCCTTGCAGTGGACACCCTCGATCTGGTCGGCACCGATGATGGCGTTCTTGAGGGTGGCACCGTTCTCGAGGAGGAAGACGGCGTCCTTGTCGCCACCCTCAGCCTGGCCAGTGCACTTGACGCCACGGCCGTAGGTCTTCATGCCACCATCGAAGGTTCCCTTGACGGACTGAGCGGCCTTGTAGGTGACGGTTCCCTTGGAGGCGGGGATGGGGAAGGAGGCGCGCTTCTCGATGGCACCGAAGTTGTTGGGGGAGGACTCGGCACCGGGGGCGGCGATGACGGCAGAGGCCGAGAGGGCAGCGAGGACAGCGGAGAACTTCATTTTGAATGTGGTGGTTGGTTTAAGAAAACACGTAGAGTTGGAAGTAGTTTGGAAGTGTTGACAACGAATGAATAACCACCAGGGCTAAAGAATGTGAGTAGTTGGATTGGTAAAGAGAGACTGTAGCGGAAGATGCTGATGAAAGTGATGAGGAATAAGAGAGAGAAGGAAAGTTCGATGGACGGGAGCTTGCAACCTTCTTATATCTTTCGATGTTGGGCAGATTCTGGGAAATTCTGCTCTCCTCCAGGCTACTCAACAACATACTTTCCCCTTCCCGCAGGAGTCATCCTGATCCTGCATCTCATTCACGCTGCCAAGACCTTAGATAGTGGGACCTTGGCAGGTCGAACAGCTCACAGTGACACGGATACACAAGCTTTTGTCCAGGGCTGGGGGTGAACTGAGACGAGGACGTCCAAAAGTTCACAGCCCGCAGTCTGGCCCACGATGGAGCTCAAGGGATTGTTGGCGAGTGGCTAGTCTGTGTCCTGGTTCCTGGACGAGCTCACCCCGACTAAGCTTACGGGATAGAAGAGACATGGCCCCCTTCCTCCTCCTCCTCGCCTCTGCCTGAATCGACAAGGACCGGGAGTTAGCGAGGGAACAGTCGATTCATTTCGGGCAGAGCCTTCCTTCCCTGTCCATATGATCCACCCCGATATCAGAAAGTGGCTCGGGCGCTTCGGCGAGCCGCAATCATCAGTGCAGCGACGAGCTGTTTCAATGTTCGAGGGGGCAGAAAGACTGCCCAGTGTCCGAGGAGGTACACACGATGACATGGAGGCATTCCCGTCGACAATTTGCCCACGGCTATGGGCTCAGGGGTTAACCCATGACGGTGCTGTATGTGGCATGGAGATGGGGAACATGAGCAAGTTGGAACCTCACTCTCTTTTCTTTGCCCTGCAAACCCGGTACTTACGCTTATCCAGAGTAGGCTCGCATTTCGTATTTGTCTAAAATGTGGCGCTGTCTTCCTGGTTAACCATGAAACAAGTCAGGGGCTGTCACAGGGTTAGTATGTAAGTTGGAAGATTAGACCATGTACAAAAAGATGGAGTTGAGATCCACAGTAGAGAGTCCTCTTTGGGAAAACTACGGATAGTAAGTCAGAGGTTTGGGGGATTTCTGCAGTGCTGGGCAGCACTCTGCTGGCAGAAAGTGTGTCTCGCTCTCGGAGCTTATGCCGTGAGCAGAAAGACGCAAAAAGCAGACTGTCGGCCAGAATCCGCAATGTTTCCGTCGCTAGCGCGCGGGAAGAGCTCCCATTGGCCGGCACCCTGGTTTCGGTTGTATATCGAAGGGAGATGAACTGGGGCCTTTTCGAGATGGAACCAACGTCTATTTAGATAAGACCCGTTACCGCGGTCCTGAGTAATTCCCGGCCTCACGGACTGGCGTCGGAGGAGAGAGACTCAAAAAAGTGGCAATGGACGGCGGTAGTGTCCTTGCTGTTCTAGCTGCTTCCTCTTGAATTCTAGCGAGAGTTGATACCCAAAACATCGGTACTACGGTAGTTGTCTGTGAGTTCTTGGCTCCTTGCAGCCATGGTTGAGCCCTTTTTCGAATAACCTCTCGAAGGTTTAGGGGAATCTGCCTGACGTGTTTTGGGGTGGAGCGTGATCCCGCGAACTCTGATTTTCTCTGCCGCACACTGAGGGTCCCGGCTAACCAAGGATGGCACTTTTAAGCCGTGGCAAGCCTGATATTATCTCTTTCGAATCTCCCCCCAGCTGCTGGCAGCATATCGTCAGTGCACGGCGCAGCCCAAGTCCCCCCTTGACCGCAAAATCTGCCCCCATGGACACATGTCGCCATCCCTGTTCAAGCTTATTGACCTTAATCAGCTTTCCGGGGTATCGCTGGAGCCGAAGAAGAGCGAAAAGCTGGACCAGCGCAATGCAGGCTATGCGCTAGCAACAAGGGGCGGCAGAAGCACGTTGCCGCTGAGACAGCGCTCATCTGAACCAGATTCGACATGCCACTGTCAAAGTTCAAGATCCCAGTGCCGTCACTGGTGGATCAAAGTTGAAAGGTGCTGAATCAGTTTGGTGGTCTTTTGCGACATGTCTAAATTGCAAACAACCCGAGACAGACCCCGCCAGACATAATGCGACAATCGCGATAGAGTCAAATGATCTCCAGTTCTACAATATATCACCAACGCGCCTGTGTCTGGAATTGCGGGTGGGATGCGACTGTGCAGGCCGGAAACAGCACCATCGGGATCCGAAAAAGGCCAAAAGAGGCTCTTAATGTCACCGTTGCCATCGCTTTTGGGCCTGCCCTGTCGGACGAGGCTCCGATTCCCGTTGCATCGAGACATAGTTAAACAACGGATACCGGTTTTTGTGCACTGGCGGTGTGAGCGTGTGAAAATTCGCTTGTTTGCCGAACTACCTGGGAAGGCGGATAACCCGTGGCCTAGGCGAAGATGGGAGCGGAGATCGGATGCTCTCAAAATTGTCACCTTAACACTAAATATTGACCCACGAGGGGGGGCATACCAGATGAGCCCGGCAGACTGGCAAGGGGGCGTCACCTGGTGAGGTTCGGTCGTTCTAGTCATGGACCTAATTCCACCAATGCGAAAACGATTCAAGTTCTGTTGGATGTTGTGTGCGTGCCCACGGCACTCACTCCAGAAACGTGATGGGCTGTGATGTGTGCCAAGAAAATTCTAGAAAGGAGTTGCCAAGACTTTTCAATATAGTGTGCCAAGACATTCTGGCACCCATAGATCGGCACACTTTTGGGCTGCGCTGGCCGAGGTTCCCGGTCCAATCGAGACAACTCAATCGCAAAGAGCTTTGTTTTGCTTGAGAAACCAGCCAAAACTCTGTGGTTTTTTTTGAGTTTTTGGGCGTTTCTTGACGTACTCTTTTGCGTTTCGGCGATGCTCATACTGACGGCCGAGTTTAGAGATTCATCGGCTTCCGTACGGACTGCTCCGGGAGGCCTCCCCAGGAACCACAATCGGTCATAAAAGGCCCCCGACTCGCCGCTCGCTCCGCTTTTGGGGGTCGGAGTCGCCCGGTCACAGTCTGGCCAGAATTGTTAGCTGAGGGGGCCCGGGGCCATGGGTGGATGATGACCTTGTGTGAGAAGCCCACCCCGAGATTGCGCCCCAAAGGGGGTTACGGGACAATAAGCAATGGATAGGAACTGCTAAAGTACCAAAGCCAGGCTGGACCTACAGAGACCCCTGGGCTCTTTCGCTTACAGCCTGACAGCATTCAACATTGCCCATCAAGGCTCGCAAGATTTTCGACATTGAGGTTGACTGCCCACGAGAGTCTGGAAGGGCTAACCTGGATGTCAGGGCCATATTGAGATCAACCATGTGTGAGTGGCACTTTTCTCCGGCTTCTTTCTCTTGCTTCATGCTCTGCACTCCCGTGTCAGAGACCCCACTTTGGATGTAAAACACAGAGCTCTATGTTGGAGACTCTTACCAGCCGCGCCAGACAGACGAGCCAGTTTCCTCGGATATTGCACTCTTTGCCTTTCCTCGTATACCTAATGTGCGGAGGTTGTATCTTGTTCGCAATCTATCTGTATTCTCTCTTTTCAGGTGAACGACCTAGGTTGGCCCCTGATCTTCATTGTGAAGCAGCAGCAAGCGCCTTTACGCACTGGACTGCTACCTCACCCAACCACCTCTCATGAGCTGCAAGATCTTAAGACAGGGGTCTGTTGACTATAGGTCAACTTGTGCTATCTCTTGCTTACACCCATGATCACGCATCGTACAGATTGCCTTGCCGCATGTGGGCTGGGATGTCACGATTACAACATTACGCCTGACCCTCAGGCACAGAGTCACATCCGCAGATACAACCTGCAAAGAACGCACCCTTCCTGGATGAGTGGGATGCCGTCAGGGCGATCACTGTGTTCGGACGGATCTGTGGCGATTTACCCATGGGAGAACTTCCAAGGGCTGAGCTCGTACTTTGCGGGCCAATTACACCTTTCCCCTCTCAAGTCCAGTTTGGGACAATCATTGATTCCATCCCCGCTTACCTAAAGTCACAACTTTCCATCTCATGTTTAGACTTGTCCAAGCCCAAGAGCATAGTGATTTGAAGACGAACCTGTGACTGCGAAGAATGCACAAAACATCCGGGACGCTGACTCGGGTCATCCGGATTGCATGAGATGAGTTTCTACGCCACCTCTTCTTAGATTTCCACAGTACCTGCTGCGGGGATAGGCTTAACACAGCTCAAGCTTCGGTGATGATTACAACTTGATCTGGCCCTTCGGAGATCGATTGCGTCCGCGATCCTCAATTTGCTTGCTTCATGGCCCTGGACACATCATACCCATGGCGCCGAGACCAGAACCCTTGCCAAGGCCCGTATTACTATGCAAATACACAGAAAGCCCCAGCGCAATCTTTGCTACCTTGGGCTTCTCTTTGTCAAACAAAAAACTCCTATCCGCACACAGAAGCGGTTTGTAAAGATGATGGCGAGAAATCGGGCGGAGAGTCGGTAGACGGGTACGCTTTCCTTGCATCTCGCTGATGGTTGGTCCAGTGATCCATCATCCATCAAGTTTACCCATTTTGCTGCACAGCCATCGTGGGCTCAGGCGCTATTGTGGACAAGATGTTACAGAAGTTGCGGTCTATCAGCCCGCCTCTGATAGTCATACTTGAAGCTTCGCCAAGGTATCCCAAGCGACCATTACTCCAAGCCTCCGCCCTCTGTTTGGTCTCCGACCTCTCCACGAGCCCAGGCAGCGTCCACTCATAAAACAGACATCTCCACAACCCTGTTCAACGGCGGGCGCTGTGGTGCTTGTAGCCGGAGGAAGCCGCCCGTTAGTAGAGCATTGCCTGCTCCATCAGACAGGCCACCGCCGGACCAGTGCCGCTGCAAGGGGAATTTCAAGCTGCATATGCTTTGCCCCTCCCCCTAATATCCATTCCAAGGCTGGAAACAGGAGAGCTCTCTAAAGTACCGGCGTGGCGACCTCCACTCGGTCTAGATGAACCGAAGTAATGGCCGAACGTCCTCTGGACTTTCGATATTTGTCCGCAGACTGTTCCCCTGGGGGCTGGAGCAGCTCAGAGCCGTGAACGCTGGAACGTTCGGTAGTTTCCCGTTGGCCTTGTCATTATTCGGTATGTCTAGACTCTAGGTCACGCCAAGCGAACCCGACAGGGAAATAGCGGTAGCATGACATTGCAAACGCTCGTCACCGCCTGGCCAAAATCCTCTTCACCGCATTTTTAAAGGCCGTTGGACTTTAGGCAGGGATACGTACTGACAAGTAGTTCTCGTGTTCCAAATGTGTCGAGTCTGTAATTACCCTCACGTGTACATTTGAAGAAGTCGAAGGCTAAGTCTGATGTGACTACTCGAACCTCTCGGGCCTCGCACATAGAGTTTGTATTAAATTGGCGCTTTTAATCTGGAATTGCTGGCAATTGGCGGAAAATCATAAGCATCAAATTTGAAGGATTACAAAGGAGATACTGAGCCAGGTTTGATTGACTGCGGTGCAACGGTGTCATTCTCAGGAACAAACATCCAAGTTGACTCAACTCATGTCGAGCGACTTTGGCGATCCCGAAACTGCGCTCTGGTGCTAACTGAGTGAAATTTCACGGATGAAGAGTGAAGAGACTCTCGTGTCATGTTCTTGCTTATTCACCAAGACCTGTTGAATTTCTCATTTGGATGACTGCAAATTTCCGAAATGGCACGTTGGATGTTTCCTTCTATCAGGTGGCCTTGATTAATTCGTGATAGAAGGAACTTCTGAGATAAAGAACTTGTCTTGGCCCAATATTGAGTTTGAAGCTCCCATGTTCCTATCGACGCTCGGTCGCAATAGCAGAAACAAGATTTGAGTTCAGTCTACGAAGCCGTGCGGCAAGCCGCAACGTGGAAAACTCGTTTCCGCCCCCATCATTAACGGATGGCATTATGGTTCGTTGAGTAATCACATCTATGCGTACTGAAGAGGAAAAAGCTACTGGCACGTCCTGTGACATTTGGTATCTTGAAATGCGGCATTTGGTAGTTGTTTTTCTTTTAGATCGTTTAAACACGTACTGTTTATCGATGTGCAGACCACCGCAGTTGAACGTGTGGAATATTACAAAGTTGGGATTTCGAAGTTGAGCAAAGACTATGACTCTTTGCGTCGCTCAACCCCAGCTCACCACGGTCTCAGGAGTAAATCCTCACGTGGTACTCGTTACACGTTTCGGTACGAATATAGGAGACGGTGAGGTTAATTAAGCATGAACACAGATATTGCAACCACAATCAACTATGACGAAACTGAATTCCACTTCATTTGAGGCTTTTCCTTTGCTATCTGCCAGGATACCCAAGCTACGAAAAGTCGCGATGAGTCACGATGTGGCATCTGCAAGGGATGACCCAAGACGTTATTTTCTAGACAACACGTGGATGAGTCTAATCATAAAGCTGTCAGATGTAATGTCGCGCGCTTTCTTGACAATTCTGGGACTTCATAAGTTCATCAAAGATAGCGACTGTCACAATTAAACTACGAAGTACTTCCACTCTGGAAAAACTCTCAAATCGACCGAGCATCGTCATTCATGCGAAACAGGTTCAAGTTTACGGCCCGACTTGTTACTTTATTAATCAAATGTCGATTGCATTGGCAGCATGCAACATCCTCTCTTGGTCTCAATTGGATTCAATTAATTGTGAATCCAGCCAAGGTGAGGTTCTCAGCGGACAAGGAGGTCTGTCTCTGGTCAAGAGACTTGAAGGCTACTTGCGAGTATGGAAGCTCAGCTTGCTCAAGGTCTTTCCGAGGGAGAGAATTGAAAAGTTGTTGTGGTGAATGATATTCACGCCCCAACCAAATTCAAGTAGCCGCATGGCCTCGCGAGGCGACTCTCTAAGAGACTACTTAGCAAGTGACGGTTGACGGCAGTTGACTCATGTTGAGTGGCTTACCGCGCTGTTGAATTCTTTTTCCAAAGAACACCGAGGTTCGAATCTGATGACATTTCCCCCAAATGAATTTTTTCCACACAAGCTACAGGAGGAGCAAAGGTCTACAATCCCGTCAAACTGCTAGCCCCGCTGGTTCCTTACGTTCAACTAATTGTTGTTACTCAATCTTCACCGGTAAGACTCAGCCTCGGTGACTCAGTGTGGTCAGCCCCCCATGTCCCACTTTCTGTCTACCGTCATCACCCATGTCAAAACTCCACCCCACACATCGTGAAATCATCATAGACTCCCTTCCGGTGTCCGCAATCCATAGAGTTCTCCACTCAACCCTTATTCGCCCTGATGGTCTAGCGGTATGATTCTCCCTTAGGGTGCATTTTCGGATACAACCATCTGGGAGAGGTCCCAGGTTCGAATCCTGGTTAGGGCCCAATCCTTTTGTTAATCTTGTCATCATGACTTTGAGGGTCATCTTTTTGCAACTTTCCTCTCCTAGATAGACTTCGTGTTCCTAACACTCACCTCTGAAGACTCTGACAGTAAATTGACACTAATCGTACACACTTCTGTCCCTAAGATAAAGGCTCGCTAAAGAAAAGTTGGCTCAGAGAGTTCAAACGTCAAGTAAATGAATGCAAGCTGCAAAGTACAAGTAAGATTCAATGACTGGAATGCCATGGTGCTTGATGATCATTGACCTCCTCTTATCGCAATGTGCAGAAGTTATACACAATAACCAGAGGTGATGAACAGTTGGACCTTGAAAAGCCAGGCTATAATGGCCACGGCCAACTTGTAGTTTACATTGAGAGCCCAAACCTTCTACGCCCGAACACCAGCCTGGCTAACCATGCGAAGCCAGCGTTTGGGAATACCAATGAGCGATAAGTCGCAGATTGGGAGGCATTGGAAATTGAAGAGGCTACCTATTGGGAATCGAAATGAATGCACACCCAAGGCAGGTAACATCAAAGTTGACTAGGTTTGCAGTCATGTCGATGGAAGAATCATCAATCGGCAACAAACTCGACCAGTGGCAACATAGCATTAATCAAGTCAAGAATTTGACATGCGCATCCGGGAGAAATAAAGACACTTTGCTCAGTAGATAACAGACTTCTTGCTGGATATTTCCTACAAAATTACCATTGGTCATGAGAAAACGTGCAATCTTTCATACATCGGGGCACACCGTGGTATTATGCTTTTACCCCGCCCGCTGTACGCGGCTCAACTGGGAAACCCAATGATGCACCGGTGACTTGGCTGTCAAACACGAGATACCGAATGCTTCAGTGACCGGTACGTCGATGTGTCAATGTCTTGCTCGGCGCACTCAATGTGGAGAGTGGTTCGGGCCGTCCTCCGCATATCAGTCCTCAAACGGAATCCGATTCGCTAGCAGTGTCGAAATGCATGAGTGAATCTTCCACCTGAAGTTCAGATGAATGCTCACTGGGCGGCTCTGCCTTTTCGATGGCGTCGCGGTTACATTCATCCTACCTTTCGAGCACAATCTTATGAGTTCACCCGGAGGCTTCTTGGCCTGCGGATGACATCTTCCATCGTAGTCGTAAACCCCGCTCTCCCTACTTCAGACGACGAGACTCGGCCCTCTATCCAAACACTCCACTGTGCCATATGCATCATCATTGTAATTGTATGTGACGCGAGACTCTGACAACAATATTCCACGCACCTGAGTCGACACAATGGTCCAGCCTATCGAGGTCGACGCCCTCGTCGTGGGGGCGGGATTCGGCGGTATCTACGCAACGTATCGTCTATCCCGCATGCAACCGCATATGAAAGTCCGAACCGTCGAAATGGCTAGTGACGTCGGAGGCACGTGGTACTGGAACAGATATCCCGGCGCCATGAGCGATACAGAGAGCTACCTGTATCGTTACTCTTGGGACAAGGACGACCTGCAAACGTACCCCTGGTCGCAACACTACGTCTACCAGCCGGAGATCCTGAAATATCTCCAACATGTTGTGGAGAAGCATGATTTGCGGAAGTTCATGGTCTTCAACTGTCAGATGAAGTCGGCAACGTGGGACGACAGTATACGTCGCTGGCGGATCGGGTGCTCCTCTATTGGGAGCAGCTGCGAGAGGACCGTATATCATGCTCGATACCTCGTCAACTCGCTTGGTGTGCTTTCCAAGGCGAACTATCCAGACATTCCTGGCTTGAAAGACTACCAGGGCATCACTTGTCACACAGCAAGGTGGGATGCCAGCATCGAGCTGAAGGGAAAGAAAGTCGGCATCATCGGCAGCGGTTCGACCGGCGTCCAGGTCATGACGGCAATCGCGCCCATCGTGGGCCAACTCACCCTGTTCCAACGACGGGCGCAATACTCGGTGCCCAGCGGCCAGGGTCCAGTCGACCCCAACTATCGCGAAAAGATCAACGCAGACTACGACAAGATCTGGGACAACGTCTGGTCCTCGAGGATGGGATTCGGCGTCCCAGAAGTAACTCGTAAGGCAACGGACGCCACGCCTGAAGAAAGGAAACAGGCCTTTGAGGAGGTATGGTCCCAGGGCAACGGGTTCCGCTTCATGTTCAGCGCCTTTGGCGATATCGTCACCGACGGAGAAGCCAACGAGGCGGCCTGCGACTTCATACGTGGCAAAATCGATGGTATTGTCAAGGACCCTTGTAAGGCGCAAATCTTGAAGCCCCGTGAGGCGTATGCCCGACGTCCACTATGCGACTTTGGATACTACCAAATCTTCAACCGCGATAACGTCGACGTAGTGGATCTCCAGGCCAATGGCATCAGTCGTCTGATCCCTCAAGGCGTCGAGCTGGCAGACGGAACCGTCCTCGAGGTCGATGTGCTCATCTTTGCCACGGGATTCGAGGCAGTTGACGGCAGTTACACGAGAATCCGCATCGCGGGTCGAAACGGAACGTTGAAAGATCACTGGGGTGGCGGATCTACGACCTTTGGCGCGGTTGCCTGCGCTGGATTCCCCAACATGTTTCTCATCTCTGGACCGCAGAGCCCTTTTGCTAATTTCCCTCCCATCGTGGAGTGTGAGGTCAACTTCATCATGTCGATTATACAGCATGCCGAGGGGTCGCTAGTAGAAATTTCGTCAATAGAAGACGAGGAAGGAAGTAGCTCGGGCAAAGAAGCGAACCCAAGTCCACGGAAGCCGATGATCATGGAGGCAAAGGCGCAAGCGGAGTCAGACTGGGTAGAGCTGTGCAACGGCATGCTTAAGGGGTCTCTATTCGCCAAGACGCCGAGTTGGATTTTGAGCCAGAACATTCCCGGGAAGAAGACCAACACCAACTTTTTCTTTGGCGGGTTGCGGCCGTACCTGCAGTTTGTTGACGAGCAAGTATCTACAGGGTTCCCAGGATTTCACCAGTCAGCATCGCTTGGGGACGTCGCCCACTTATGAGCTAACATGAGGCTGTTGAGAAGTTTCTTAAGCTCAGGAATGGCAAGGTCATTGTGAGGTGTCCATGCAGAAGTATATCTATATATCTATATTTGCCATCACATCGTTTCACATGCCACGGCACCAGTACGCTCGCACTCGTCGAGAACGGCGGAATGGCATCGAGAATAACCACCCAAGACCATAGTAACATTTACAGATGAGTTATAACAAATGCTATGCAAGTGGCAGAGAATTGGCAGGCAGCCAAGAGGTCGCCTGGCCCAGGTCTTGACGTTCCTTCCCTGCCGTATTCGTCAACACGATCATAGAGATGAGAGATGGTGTGTAAGGAGAGGGGTCAATCATAAACACTTGAGATAGTTATTGTGGGTTGACTTCGTGACCATGTGTGATGTTACGGGCTGAACCTTTCTGCCATTTGCCCTGGTTATACAAGTACAACCAAGCTACAAGTCGGGGACTTGTCGTTACGTACCTTTCGTGAACAAAGCTTGTTCAGAAAAATGGAATGTATCTATTCTAGTCTCATTGGCAGGTATATTGGATGCTCTCATTATCCACATCAGAGGGCCAACCCTTCACTCTTGTGCCGGTTTGATTGGAGAGGACAATACATCATGAACACTGACGAAAGAATACCTAGGTATATTAAGCACCCCTTCTTCATCCGTGTGATCATCATTGGTCTCCCAGTATCTCTGATTGACTTGGTATTTTCAACTCGCTGTCATACCCTTCCAACCAGGTTCGGTGGTTCTTCTCCGAACGGTTAACTCCGCCTTGAAGCCATACTCGAGAGATACGTCAATCATACATGCTATGAGGGGACTACTCAAATCTCTCCCTCACCAAAGCCCAGGACTTGCGCATCCCGGTTCCCATAGACTCTTCATCGACCTCCTCAGCCGTAGCCCAACGATGCCTCACATGCGACGAGACGAGGTCTTCAGATCCGTCTACCTCGAAGAGGTGCACATGCATCGTTAGCCTCAGATGAGAAAACAGCCACGGCACGCTACCCAACTCCCCGGAATGTCTCAGCCTCGGCTTCTTCTTGTCCCCAGTGGCGATAAGTCCCGAGACGTACCCCTGAGCGTCCTTCTTCCGGGACGTCGCAGTGTAGCCGCCGGCGGACGGCAGTGTGTGGCTGGGCAACTCCCACAGCCCGGCAAGGAGTCCCTTCTCCGGGCGTCGGTGTATCAGGAAACGGCCATCATCGCCGCGCCGGATCGCGCAGACGAGGGCTTCTTCCTCTCTGACTGCCTTCTTGACCACCTTGAGTGGGAACTTTCGAGCGTGTTCTGCAACGACCTCTAGCGTTCTAGCATCAACCTGGGCTGCCTTGAACTGCTCTGTCTCCTCTTCTTCCTTCTTCTTTGCTGTTTTTGAGGTGAAGAAGGCGGATAATGTCGCCTGCTTTGGCCCCGGTTGCGTCTTGGCGCCTTTCTTAGCCCCCTTTGCCGGCTTCCGCTTGAGCGTATCAGCTTCAGAATCTTCTTCTGAGAGCGTGGTCTCGTCTATAGCGGCTTCTTCGAATGGCTCGCACACCGAACAGAGGTCCTCGATATCCTCAACCTTTTCAACCGCCTTCCTCGACTTCTTGGCTGCTATTTGCAGACCCTCTGCGTACACGCGGCATGTGGAGGTGACGGGACACTCGCCGCAGTTCGGCTTCGGCGTGCAGACGGTGCTCCCAAGTTCCATCAACGCCTGGCCCCATCGTCCAGGACGGTCGCTGAGCGGCGCTTTCTCAGCAAGCTCTGCATCATCCTCGTTGGGTCCGTCCTTTGCAACGGCCTTGACAAGCGCATCTGCGGCTGCCCAGAGGAGATCAATGACAGCCTTATCCGTCTTCGCGTTCCCATACAACCCCAGCTGCCGGCTCAACACGCGAAGCACATTACCATCAACCATGGGCGCCGCCTCGCCAAACACAATAGCAGCGACAGCACCGGCCGTGTACCGCCCCACGCCGGGGACTTTTGCCTCGAGCTCGGCCGTGTCGGACGGCATCAGACCGCGCCAAGCCGGGTCCGCGACGACCAGCTTCGCCGCCTCGTGGATCCTCGTGGCGCGGCTGTAGTAGCCAAGCCCACGCCAGGCGCTAAGCACGTCTTCAGGTTCGGCGGCCGCGAGGTCCTGGATCGTGGGCCAACGGGCCATCCACCTGTTCCAGTAGTCGATGACCACGGCGACGCGGGTCTGCTGAAGCATGATTTCGCTGATCCAAACTTCGTAGGCGCGCTTTTCGAGGGCGCTGCGGAGGTCGGCGGCGTCGTTTGGCGAGGTTTTTGCAGGGTCGATCCACGGTTTGCGCCAGGGCATGCCGCGGGTTGTGCTGATGGAGTCAAACCAGGTGAGGAGAGCGTCGCGCTCGCGCCGGCCTGTTTGGCCGTCTAGGAGGAGAGGTCGGTGGTAGGAGGTCGCGTGCGTCCTTGATGCCGCAGGCGAGCAGCAGGCATTTTGTGTTGCCGGCTGCTGCTGTGGTGGACCAAAGAGTCGCGCATGGAGTTTCGCAGCATCTGCTTTTCGGGCCTTGGGATTCTTCTCGATCTTGCGCCGCTTTGGCGGTGGCTCGGTGATGTCCTTCACATCGTCGCCGTCGTCGTCTTGAACAGTTGGGTTGAAGTCTTCCTCCGACGCGTCTTTTGATGCTGGTGGTGATACAGGTGCAGACTTTCTGGTTGCTACCGAGCGTGATCTAGACGCCGGCTTCTTGATTTCGACATCTGGCTCGCTGTCGGCTTGCGCCAAAATCTTCTTGGCTGCTGCAAGTGAGCTTTGCCGACGGACTAGGTGACGTTGGATCATGGTGATGGTTAAAGACGCGACGGGAAGACGCGTCTGGGAGTAAAGTGGTTCAAACCTCATTTCAGTTCACACATTTGGCTGGTAAACACCAAATAGTTAGCGCCGATTCAGGGACGCACTCACTGAGATTCAGATCGCAGCGGACCCCAGGCCCTGAAGCCCCTTGGCACAGACCACTAAGACGCCCAAGCATGCACGCAACGGACGTGCATACTCTAAGGCTTGCAAGCAATGGCCAATTCGATTCCTTTTAACCTCTACAGCTTCATAAAGATCCGACTTCAGACCCAGCACGAGTAGAAAAAGGAGATGTGACGGCGAGGAATTCAGGATTCAGGTTATATTTATATTCGATTTTGGTCTTGCTTACGAAAGGACACAATCATGTTGTGATCAGAATCCAGCGTCATAATCTGCTAGACTACAGGACCAGCGACACGATGATTTGCAATGACGATGCCGTCGAATCTCGCCGCCCATGCAATCTCCACCGTCACTCCCTGTACCATCAGCGAGGACTTAGGACGACCCCTCGAGAAGTTGATCATGTGAGCCATCGGTCTAAAAAGCTTGAAGAATAGTACTGTCTCGCGGACATTCTTCAATGGCTCGTGACGCCTTGGTATTGGACTCCCGAGCTGCATCTGCCAGACGAACCGACCATCGTGCCTCACTCCGTCCAGCCATCGCCGGCGCAGGTCATCCAGTTTACTCCAACGAGCTTCAGGCCATGCTTCTCGGCAAACTCAGCAGGCTTCCATGAGCGCCTCTGCACGAACTCCTCTCCGCCGACATCCTCCTTCTTCAGATCCAGTCCCTGAGGTTCCCGGTAGAGCAGGAAGAGATACCTGTGCGGCTTCGAGCTAGAGAGAAGACAGAGTCAGGAGATATTCTTCAGTCGGTTGCTCAAGCCATTGAGATCGTGGCTGGGCAAGTCCCGCAGATGGAGGCTCAACTCACTCATCCTTGGGTCCGGGTCCGAGAAACTCGGTCAACGCCGGCTTCGTCTGCGCGACAATCGCGCCTCCGCTAAGCGGCTGAAGCCCGGGGAGAACCCAATGGCGCCAGAACGCAAACTGCGGGTTGTCCGGGGTGGGTGCGTCCGGGTCCGTCAGGAAGAGCGTGTACGAGGCACCCGATTCGGCTCCCTCCTCAGCCGCAAACGAGATGCTGGGCGCGAGCTTGCACTCGCCTGCGCGGAAAAAGTTGCCCACATCCAGAGCCTTGTCCGCGAACGAGACCTCCAGCTTAGTCGTCGGTTGGAAGCTCTCTGGTATCAGCGCCGCCGCCGAGCCCGGGACGAGCTTGGCTTGCTCGAGCGTGCTGGTGAGCTTTTGTGCGTGGTCGGAGAGTGACATGTTGATGTGTGGAGGAAAAGAAGCGATGGATGAGAGAGCCAGAGGGATAATTGAAGGTCAGCTTGCCAGCCGAGAAGGATGATATCGCATTCTTGAAGGGTATTTTGAATGATCGCTTGCGGGCGACGTTCACCCGAGGACATGATGTGCGATGACCTACGCGGGGTTGAGCGTGGGATGAGGGGCATCGATGCCAGTGGTGGAAAATTGGTGGCGTAGCTGCACGAAGGGTCTTGGCAGATGTAGAGGTTCTCCTTGTTAGATTGAGTCTGATCTACGGATGAGAAAAAGAGGACTTACTAAAGACAACTCTGCTACGCTGAAGGTTAGATAGTTGCATCGCTTACCTTATAACGAGAAAATGGTTGAACTGGTGAGGTTCATCTCAGGAACGAGTCTTAGAGAAAGATCATTACGGGTGATAACATGATCAAAGCGTTTCAGCCTTTTGCTCGCTCTATGGTCGGCCCATGAGAAGATTGGGTTTGCTTGACAACCTCCAGTTCAATAGAAAAGCCTGTCACTTCATTCCAGCCAAGCTCAATTCATATCTTTAGATGTGCGGAGTTTGCTACTTGCTGTCAGATAGAATCCGGCAACTTCTCATGAGATAATTTGAGGATCTAGGGCATTTGCACCTAATCTGAAGGGTCAAGTTGCGTTTCTCTCTTTCTTTCTCTCTCTCTCTCGTTCGGTTTTTTTTTTTCTCCTTTTCGCGATCTCGTGATCTCGCGCGATATCTGAACTGCGCTGCGGGGTAGCCCGCTTCCGTCTTGAGCTCCTGTGGGCTCCAGAACTCTCAACCAATCACATCTCAAATCCCCGATGGCACAATTGGCTAGCGCGTCAGACTGTTAATCTGGAGGTTGGTGGTTCGAGCCCACCTCGGGGAGTTATAGCGGTTAAATCCCGCCCTGCCTTGAGATGATCATCTTTTATTAATCACGTCTTTCTTATTTCCTTTTTCCTCCTCAGGATTGTCTCTGGGAATTTGAAATTCCAAGCAAAGTCTCTTTTGCATCAAGCCAGTAGACTACAACCACAGGCCGGCTCTGCCCTCCATCGGGGCTATAAATTTCCGCTTTCTCTTTTTAAACTGCGCGGCACTGTACCTCGATGCTTCTTATAGAAATATCCGATTTACTACGTCCTAAGTGTGATATCAAGCGTCCATTCAAGTAAAGCAAGCAGCCTCACTTAAGAAAGAGTTGCGCGGAAACCTGTTTTTGGAAGGCTTTAAACTTGTTCCTGGCAGCTTCTACGGAAAGTTCCAGAGACCGCCGTAGAAAAGATATCTTGCGCGCCGAACTTGGAACTATAACTAACCGAGCTGTAGTCAGACTGATGATACGCTGCATGCGCAAATTGGCTGTTACTCATCATAGATATATGTGATCGATTGAGCAAGCCCGAGCCGGAGCAGAATCCGAGGTGCATTGCCCAAGGCATAGACGATCATGAGGGGTCGGCCAGTCGAGCTGCGTAATCGCTTTGGCCCCATGACAGCTTGAGCGAGTTCTTTGGACCATGGTTGGAACATATGAGACGAAAACAAGGTAATCGTTCCGAGTGTTCCGCTCCAGGCCGAAGTACTTAACAATGCTAGAATGCATCTCGCGAATACTCGCATTTACTTCCCGTCCGAGGATGGGATGCTCGGAGAGGCTTTCTTCGAGCGCCCGCCAACTAGCGCCTTGGATGTCAGTCGAGTTGACATAATGATGCTCCTAAAACCGAGGAACAGGCCAGAACTTGCTAAGTGCGATATGATTAGCTTTGGTCGAGAATGGACAAAGTTCGGGGGGCCGGCTGGCAATTCAAGGCTGCTTGCGCCTGATGTTGAGATGATATTTCTTTGCGCTGAGTAAGGTCGTAGAAGCTTGTTGCTGTAGAGTGAGCCCGCTTCCCAGGCCACGCTAGACGTAGTGGTGTATGAGAAATTTCATGGCGAAGAAGAATATGGCTTCTAGGGGCAAGAGCTGAGCATTTGTAGTCCTTCAAGCCTGCGCAGCTGCTTTGGCCAAGCAACTTGGCGTTAAGAGCATCATCTTGGCGCTATGAATGCTCATCTTGGCGTCGATGGCTTGGAAGTAGAGGTTGTCAGGACCCGGGAAGGCGGTTCACGGCATAACAGTTTTTCATTATTGGGAGACGTTTGCAGTGCAACTGTATCCCACTTCCCACGCTTGCCCGCCGTGGGGCCGGCATCTCGGTCGCTCGCATCACAGATTCACAGTCAAGTCAGGTTCTCCGACCTCAACCTTCACCATGAGTAAGGACCGACAATCGTCCACGCGTCTCTGAGCTCCCCATGTCCACAGCACACCGTTGAATCAAGGTTCGATCTAGGTACATGCTGCCCCTCAGCAGTCAACCCGATTTTAATTTCCGAGCCCCCGTGATTGGAAGCATGCGCTCTTGACTACCTACATGGACCTTGTGCCTTTGGTGCCCTCGAGTCGGAATTCATGACGGTAACTATATCGCTTCCAAACTCTGTCCCCGACTCCGCCATCAACGATCATATGCTGCTCGACGTGCCTATCCAACGGGACCATGAAAGCGACGCCGAGGCGGAATCTCCATCTCGTCGACCGTGGCAACTCCCACCGGCATCCCGCGCGGCCCTTCGTCGTTATCGTCGTCGGCGGAACCTTCTTTAGGATTCTTCTGGCTTGGGAAAGAGGGGCAACGCGGGGTAGCTCTGTTGATGGCGAGACCGTCCGAAGAACAATCAGGCGCTCCGAGCTCCCTCAGGCCTGTTACGCCCAGTCAACACTCGCACTTTGTGGAGGATCCTCGGGCCTGGACATCCCATTCTAGTGTCTGTGAGTTCGGGAATGTCAGTTATGATCGACACTATCCGTCTTGATGCCCTGGATGGGCTACTTTGATTTGGAGCTGTCATCCTGGAGAAGCTTGGTTGGGCAGATTAGGTTCTCATCGCACGGCCTTGCGCTTCCAGCTGGGACATCAAACCGTCTACTGGCTGACCAAAGGAACGAGCACGATCTCCCAAATTCTAGGGGCTATCTTACTGGGAAGCTTCGGACCGTAATTTTTGTCCAGGTGTCCGCACGGCTCGGGGCAGAATTTCTGTAGTCTACTTCCTCGGACACCGAAGCTCTGCAGACTGCGGCCACCAACATACAGTTGAGCCTGTTGAGGCTACCATGCACATGCGTGAGCGCCCACCCACACCCACGTGTAGGAAGCTTTCGCCGTGCCGGGACAATGATCTGCAGAGGTTCCGTCATCCTGGAACCCTGGCTCAGAAATGTCAACTCAACAACATGGAAATGTCATTGACGAACGACATGCGATATGAAACAGCGTACTTCGGATCACTTAGATGAGCTGGTGGAGACGGACGCGTTTACGTTTGCCGGTGCGGCTTTTTCTACAGCTTACAAGTGAATCTTCTTTAAGCTCGTCTTTGCATGCTGTAAAATTTTGCAAGTTTGTCAAACCGAATCGAAAGATTGGTGACTGATCTACGCGCATGAATCAATGATAGTCAACATATTCCCAACTCCGGTTGAAAGGTTGGTAAAAGTTCTCCACGCTGGATCGTGAAATAGTGTTTAGTCCATGCCGGACATGAATTTTTTGAGCTAGGTCTAGGAGATTAGAAGAATTGTGCCAATCACGAAGCTATCCGAATGGCATGTTCTAAGCTTCGCACTACGCTCCCTTGCCCGCGTAAATATCTCCTCAACCGGACCAGCTTCTTCGCAAAAACGGCTTTGTTTGACTTCAACTCAACTACAGATAAGAGGGGGAAGTTGGATCCTGACCTCCGATGCACTATCAAGTAAGCTTGTTGCCATTATGCGCAGCATGCAGACCGGCCTTAATTACACACGACGCTTGCGTCGACCCGAAGCTTGCTTTCTAGAGATAACCAAGTTGGTCCCTGGATTGCCCCTTAACTCTAGGCCACATCTAGACCTGGGCTCAACCAGATTCTCATCCCGGTACCCGACAGTCCTTGGATTTTCATAGGCGGCACTACTGTACTCATGATACCGCCATTCGAAAAACTCAAAAGACGAATCCACCATGTTAGTTTAGTTTCAAACTCGGCGCCAACAACCTCAAAAGTTGACTCAACCATTACGCTACCTTTTCTAAGCGGTTCTTCTCATATCCCGAAGGAGGCCGACGGAGAAAGAAAGTGATCATGAGATTTTGATGCCGAGATGCAGAAGTCGGCTCGAGGAGTCTTATTCGTATTTCCTCTCGGCGTGGTTCAAGCAACTGAGGCTCACCAAGAGTCCAACATTAACAAGTATAAAGGCCAGGCTGTATCTTCTATTATCCCACAGTGTGCTTCTTATCACAAGCCAATCTGATTGAGCCTTGGATGGTCAATTAAGAGCCTCTCAGCTATCCATCTTCATCACATATAACCCTTTACCTATACTAGCGATCAAGTTATACCTGACCATTCTTTCTCACAAAACTTGCAACATGCGTTTCCTCACCACCATCGCCTTGGCCGTACTCACGGCCAGCGTAACCGCGGTACCTGTCGCGGTACTTCCCAGTCTTATTCATCCCCCAGTTCATGTCTTCAGGGCTGACCCTGCTGCTGAAGCTGTCGAAGGGGAGCCCAACATTGAAGCACGCGGTGAGAGCATCGTCGATGTCTCTGACTGGGAGAGAGAGCCAGAGATTCAGACCAGAGACGAAGCCGCGATTGATGCCTGGGACCTGGAGCCAGAGACCCAACCGGGAGATGCCCCTCGTCTACAAGCTAGAGACGAGACCGCTCTCGACAAGGTCAATCTCGAGCCAGAAGTTGAAGCCAGAGAAGAGCCTCGGATCAAAGCCAGGGACGAGGCCGCACTTGACAACTATGATTTGGAACCCGAGATCCAGCTCAATGACAAGCCTTCAATCAAGGCCAGAGATGAAGCTGCTCTAGACAACTTCGATCTGGAGCCCGAAATCCACGCCAGAGATGAGCCTCATATTCAAGCAAGAAGCGAAGCTGCGGCCGCCGGAATCGACCCAGACTACCACATTGTGGATGCCAGAGGCATTACACCTGAGGACGACTGGAAGTACAGAGACAACCTAGCCAAGCTCAACGCCAACAATTGCGGCAAGGACTGCTATCGCTCCATTAATTCGTACCGCTCCAGGGTGTCCAGAGAACACAGGCCATACTACGACCGGAGCACAGATTACCATGCCAACAACTTTGACCACCATGATAACTACGGCGTCCAAAGATCTTCCCGGGCTTCGAGGGGCGAACACAACACGCCCGCGGATGACTGGAAGTACAGAGACAACCTCGTCAAGCAGGACAACCACAACTGCGGTACTCACTGCGAGGCTTCTCTGAACTCGTACCGCTCTGTGGCATCCAAGGATTCGAGGCTCGCTCGGGAGAAGGATTACCACAACTACAACCATCAGGATGACAAGTACAACAACTGGCACCCCAAGGATTACCACACGACTGGCAATGGCTATAATAATCATAACAACGGCCATTATGACGATAGGACCCTCAGAACCAACACCTATTACCCCAAGGATCATCATCCCACTAACTACAATGATGTCCATCACAACGATTATCATGGCAACAACTATCATACCAACGGCAACGATTATCATGGGAAAAATTACCATACGAATGGCAACGATTATCACGGCAACAACTACCATACAAATGGCAACGGCTATGACCATCATAACAACGGCCACGACTATGGAGTGCAGAGATCTTCGAGGGCGTCAAGGGGAGAGCACAACACCAGGCAGGATGAGATCAACCACAGGAAGAATCACGAAAAGCTGGACGCGGGGCACTGTGGCAAAGGCTGCCAAGATTCCATTCACTCATACCACTCGGTTGCATCTGCAGACTCGAAGCGCTCTAGGCAGTCGAGGAACTCTCGTGGGAACCACGGTCACTGAAGATCGCTGAGGTCGGGTTGATGAGATACGTTCGTGATAATAGCTGGAGAAGCCGACTACCAACTTGATTTGAGCATTGAGAAATCTTCGGAAGTTCGAAGCAGGAAGATATCGCGAAGCCTCGCGTGATTAGGGCGCGAAATAATAATGTGGTTGAGTTTATGTGCATCAAGTTCAGATAATGGGAAGTCGATGGGCAAAATTTTGAAAAAAAAAACTCGTTAATGAAAGCCAATACGTCTTCTCATAGTGTCACATGAATCACGCAGTAGAACTGCCGCCGTATTGTCGTAAACAAGGTTGACGACCTCCCAGAATACGACGTATTCGTTTATGTTACGAGCAGTAGACCTTGTTTCCTCCTCGACCACAAACCATCACAATTTGACTGATTTCAAATTCTTCCTAGGCACCCTACATCGCGAACCGGATATGAACGTAAATCGCAAAAGGCTTGGCCATAGAAAATCGCGGAAGGGATGTGCTCGTTGCAAAGCGCGTCACGTGAAGGTATGAACATTTCCCACACACCAAACCTCGTCTCACAAACATGTCACATCCTTCCGAGAAGCTGCTTTGGTGACGAATCAAAAACTGACATTGACATAACTCAGTGCGACGAGCAACGTCCTTGTGCCAATTGCATCAGGTATGAGCAAACTTGCAGCTTAGACCACGAGCCTAGACTGCAGTTCCCGGCGTCAAGTAACTCCGCAATCCAAGAACGGAGGCCGGTCCAAAGTGTCGATCCGAGCGTTCCGACTCCAGGAGGGTTGCCGACGTTGTCTATCCACAGTCCGACGAATAGAGAGGCTTATGCACCTCCTTTTGGGACCTGGACGCAAAGCGTGCGCCTGCTCCACCATTACACAGGTCGTCATTTGCCCTATCCTCGAAGATGAAGAATCTACGGCTGTGATATGGAGGGAAGTGGTCCCAGAAACAGCATTTACTCACGTATGGTCTCTTCGATTACCTGGGCACCTCCAACATCGATGTTGACTGCATAGTAGGAGTTTCTCATGCACGGGCTGATTGCGTTATCTGCCCTTTATTACGCTCAAACCCACGACGCTCAGCACGATGAGTTCGCTCTCATCTCATCACAATATCAAGTTATTGATTTGCAAGCATTTACTGTCAAGCTGCAGGATGTTAATGAAGGCAGCTTTGAACCGTACATCTTTCTTGCGACATTCCTTTTCATCATCAGCATGTGTTTTATCACGTGTCAGCACGATGCATATTGCGCATTCATTCATGCTGGTTCAGGGCATCAAGGGCAGGCTGGCATTCAAGCCGGTAGAGGCTTTCCCCCAAGCTGGACCTCTGGGACCGCTCTTCGGGTATACAATGCCATTGCTCGTTGGACACGCCGGTCCGTTTCAGCGTCGCTTAGATCAACTTTTCGAGCTCACTCGAGAGCTAGACCTGACTCTGGAGGCAATGAACGCCCAGTCCTCGTGCCTACTAGCCATTGAGTCTCTCAAGACCACTTGCACTGCTTGTGCGACAGATCAATCGGCGACTCGCGGGCGTCGTATGTGGCTTTGGCCAGTTTCTTTGCCTTCGTTCTTTGTTGACTTGATTAGCAACCATCATCATGTTGCCCTAGTTATACTCGCCCACTATACTACTTTTACCAGACCATTTGAACATAAACAACGGATGAATAAAGGAAGGAGCTCCAAAATGATGACGGCGGTTGAGACTGCGTTAGACGAGCACTGGAAACCGTGGATCGCCTGGCCTAAGAAGTTGCTGGTGGAGCATATTAATGTAGATGACATGGATTTGTAGGTTTCAGCGGAAGACTACTTCATTCATTAATGTCAATACTAAATGTAATGGTAGACAAACTTGAAGCACATGTGGTCACACAATTCAAACCGACCTCGGACTCAGCTGTTGGGATTGGGAATCCAACTAGACCTCGGGAAGTGTCGGTGACGCTTCAAGTTCATTTAACAAGACTGTATGTAGACTACCTTGCACATTGAGAACTACAAACACTACACGGCCAATGACTTTACTGTCTACGATATCATCAGCTGTTTCGAAAAAGTCATGGCGACCAATCAAGGAAGTTGACATGAATATGCTTCAATTAGAGTTTCGGAGAAGGCCGCTCTAGTGGTATCAATCTAATAATATGTAATATAGAGCAACTCTTAATGAATAAAGGATTCCAAGTTTCTGACTCGCTGATTATTCCGACTTCTTGCCTTCATGAAACATAATTATGTAGTACCCTAGTTATGGAAGACCGAACGTTGCACTCCGAGGTGTGTTAGGATCCATGACAGACCCAGCGTTCGATTGCGTGATCGTTGATGACAGAGTACCCGACTTCGGAGATTGCCTCCCCTGTGCGATCGGTGTGAGTTCCTCATTTTGAACCTCGCGCTTTGATTTACTCGATCCTGTAAGTGAATTTCGGGTGTAATTGACAAGTTTGGGAAAGAATCTCCAAGCAAGCTGTCGAGCGGCGGGCATGCAGGCGACAAAGATCCCGACGCAAAGCTCCACGTATGACCAAATAATACCCCAGAGGCAGTCGGCTATGTTTAGTCAGTTTCGAGTCTATTGTACGAGACTGATGACATGGGGCAACTAACCAGTGATATTGAAGCTTGTAGCAAACACCAGGAGACTCTTGATCCGTACGATGCTCACCGAAGTCAGGCTGTATCGATGTTAGATTCCCAACTACCAGCATTGGTATATCGAAATGTTAACTTACAATATGCCTATACTGAACATGGCCATCACGCCAATTTTCTTCTTGAGCTCCATGTTGAGCTTGTAAAGTTGCGTCGCCGGTAAGATCAGCATCCAAACGTCTAGTGCGATGTTGAAAGCGACATGGGTCAAGCCAATTGTGTTAAGATCTGCGCAGTGGCCCTCTTGCTCGCCATCCCACCCGTTCCAATAATGTTGAAATGGTTGACATTGGACGAGGCTGAGCAAGATGTAGCTTCCTCCGAGAAGGAAGTTGAAAATCTGTGTGCACCACAGGACGGTTCTGAAGCCTTGAATGTTGAAGACTCGTATGTATAAGTATATCACCGAGGCTTTGATGACGGCTAGACCTGATATGTAAAAGAGTTGGAGAATGAACAGAAGCTGGAATTACTAGTCAGACAAAGCTCCAGAGGCTGGAAACAGTCCAATGGTGGGATTCCTACTTTCAGAAACATTGTAATCTCGTACGGCTGCAGAGTCCAGATATCTCGCCCCAGGCCGTATCGCATCACTGTCAAAACTAATTAGCAATATATCCTGGGGATTATGGTAGAAGGAACTCACTAAGGAATATGATCGGTGGAAAAGGTACTAAAAATGCCTGTAGTCGAGTCAGAGCTCTCTTCTTGGGCATGAGAACGATCCATTGTCACGCATACAAAAGCAATGCATATCGCCGTATCCTCGGCTCCCCAGGGTGCGAGACGCAGAAATCTAGCCGACAGCCGGATTGCCATGAAAACCACGGGCAGTATGAACAAGAAGATGGTCGTGTATCGTGCCGTACTCGTCCGATCAGTCAAAGGGAATCCGCATGATGACCACGTCAAGTTTGTCACAGCTAAACATTGCATCAGTATCGATATTCCTACACATGCTCAAGTGTAGGTGTGGAAGTTTGACGTACCCAGTGCTTCTTTGATTGTGCACGCATTCTTGACGCAGTCGCCAACAAGCCTGTTGAAAGTCGGATCGACACAAAGACATGTCTGATTCGATATGGTGCAAGGCGACTCGGGAAGAGCCGAAAGAGCGCAGGATATCTTCAGAGCTTGTCAGTATGGTTGCAAAACGGCCGTAAGAAACTCGTGAGAAATGCTTACAGCGCATTGAGGAGCGTCAGCAAGTGAGGCGGCTGACGCCAACCCTGCTAGCCCAGTCAAGAGCAAAGGGAGGAAAGAAGCCTTCATGGTGCACCTTAGGAGTTTACCTCTTGGTTCACATCAGAGGACGCAATGGTCTTTGATCAGGCACTCTGAAACCTGTGTTGTCGGCATCCCACATTGCTTGTGTGGGATTCTCGAGTATTATACAAATCTACATAATCGACGGAAACAGTGCTAGCGCCTACCAGCTTTTCGATGATGCCCACCGAATCGAGACCCAGAAGCCGGTCGACAAAAACCACATCAGCGGCAAAGGCGATCTCTCAGGATCGGCTCATGTGGGAAAGGGGGCAAAGGGCTTGTGGGCGCGCCAGCTTTGGCGAGTAGGCGACGGCTGTCGACGCCAATGGTGCGTTCTTGGTCTGGCGTCTATTGCTGTTGAAAGAAAACAGGTTGCTTTCATGCATGGCTATGGCTGCGTCGAGGACGGCGATTGCGCCACAGGCGCGGCGTGACTGGAAGACCATGGCCGTCAATGTCATCGGCAGCTCTTGGGACAATAAAAACCGCTTCTTGCACATCAGTTCGATTGGCAGCATTCCGGTCCCTGTGGCTCATCGAGAGAGACAATGCTAACCTATTTGGGCTGTCCTTGAGAGCGCAAGCCATTGTCTCTTATTACCGTACAATGCCGTAGATGCTCTTTGGTCGCGACTATCAAGACCAGATCGCCGGATTTGGGTCGAGATTCGTACGTCGTATTATCTGATGCAAGGACTTGAAGTGTGATTGATGGCACGTGGGAGACACCCATGCCCAATGGCGGGTTGAAACGAAATCGGAGTTAGACTCCGTCTTATTTGGTTTCAACAACCAACCGGTTTGTTGGGCTCGCATCGGTCAGAATAATGTTTCTTCTAGGACTCAGCCACGTGTAGCGCGCGTCTGAGGTTTGGGAAGGCATCTGTCTCAACGCATTCAGCAGATCATCCGCTCGGCGACGGCCTCACGAATCTGCGTGCCTGCCCACCTTATTTTACTTCAATCCCTCCACACCACCATCCGAAGGTTCAAGCATCAACCGTCAGAGGTTGAGACGATACAAGGTGCCTCCCTGGGTCTAATCAAGATTATCAATCAGTGTGCATATATCCGTGACCCAGATCAAACGTTTAGTAGCTTATCCGTGGTTTGACTTCAACAGGAGCTTGAAACTTTGAATTGTCATCTGTCTGCAGTATTATGTGATGAACTGTGAACGCGCGACTGATGAGACAAAGATGGGAATCACTGTCGCCACGCGGGGATGGATTTAATTTGAGCGTGCGATTCACCACAAAAGGGTAGATAGATTCAATGTTTGTATTCATATCATTATTGGGTATATTGCATTCATTAGATACCCTTTTCAACCATTAGAAGCCTCGGGCTTCTTTCACGTCCACTTTGTTTTAAACCTGAGCAGGCTTCTTCTCGGCGTGCTCAGACATTCCTTGAATACCCTCAGCAGCCTCTTGCTTCTCGTTGTAGACAACATCTCTCGCCTCGGCATCGGCATTACCGTGAAGACCGATCCTGTACCAAGGAAGCTCGAAGAGGCGGTCCATATCCTCAAGAGCACGTCCAGAAGTCTCGGGAACGAAGAACCAGACCCAGACACCACCGATGATGGTAATGGCAGCAAACGACCAGAATGTGCCCATGGGGGAGATACCACCAACAGCGGTAGAAGCCAACATGTTGGGCACGGCACGGGAGTTACCGTACTGGTTGGCAAAGTGAAGGGTCATGGCCCACGAGGTCGCGAGCGCGCGAACACGGAGGGGGAACAACTCGGCAGTCAGCAGGTACTGCATAGAGTTCCAGCCCAGGGCCCAACCGAAGCCGGAGATGTAGATCATGCCGATGGCGCCCTTGCTGACACCGACCAGGTTGGCGGGGAGCTCGAAGGAATCGTCAACACCGAGCTTGGGAACGTGTGTGAGGAAGGAGGCGATGTAAATCATGGCGATGGCTTGCAGGGTGATACCCGTGAGCAGAGCGCGCTTGCGACCGATGACATCAACCAGGAACAGGGCACAGCCGACGGCGGCGACGAGCTTGACGACACCGAAGACGGCGGTAACGAGGAGGGACTCGTTCTGGCCCTCAATACCGAGGATCTTGAAGAGGTCGGGAGCATAGAGGGTGATGGAGCCGGCACCGGACCACTGGGAGAGGAACTGAACCATAGTGGAGAGGTACAGGCGGTACAAGTTGCTGGGGACGAGGAAGAGCTCCTTGACCTTTCCGAGCCAGGTGGTGCCCTTGGAGGCCTCGAGCTCCTCGTGGTGGGAGTGCTGGATGGCGTAGATCTCACGGGTGACATACTCGTGGTCGACGGGGAGGTGACGGAGGTGAGCCATGGTCTCGGTGGCCTCCTCGATCTTGCCCTGCTTGACGAGGAAGCGGGGAGACTCGAACTGGAAGAAGGTCAAGATGAAGATGATGCCGGCGAACATGATGTGCAGGGAGGTGGGCACGAGCCAGCGGTTGTGGGTGGTGTCGCCGAGGTGGATCTGGCAGCCGTAGTTTGTGAAGTAGGCGAGCACGATACCGAGGTAGACAAAGCCGGTGAAGACACAGGTGCAGAGACCACGGACAGAGGCCGGGGCGATCTCGGCGAGGTAGACGGGGCCGACGACGGGCGTCTGGCCGACACCGAGACCGGCGATGAATCGACCAGCGTAAACAGCGCCGAGGTGTCCATTGTTGGCCATGAAGATGGCGATACCGATAATCCAGATGACGCAGAGTTGACGGGTAGCCCAGATACGGCCGATCTTGTCGCAGATAACGAAGGCACTGTTTGCGGTATAGAGGTTAGAGGAAGGCCTGTCATAAGACTTTGAGGATATGTAGGTTAAGCTTACAAGAGAGCACCAGCAACGGAACCGAGCTGAACCATGGCAGAGACGTTGGCCTTGATGTTGGTCTTCTCAGCCGCGCTGTATGTATCGTAGTGAATGAACTTTTGGAAATCCTTGGAGCCGAATGCGCCAGAAATGAGACCCTCATCGACACCACGGGCCGCGCCCATGAGGCCGAAGGAGATGACTGCGAACCATAGCCGCCAGTTGAAAACGCCCTCGGGTTCACCGAGGTCGCCCAACTTGAAGATGTTGATGGGCTTCTTGACACCGCCGCCTGCCATTTTGACAGTATTGCTTTGCTCGCCGGTATGTTCGAGGACGGGCTACTGGAATGACAAGAAAGGGGGGGTGAGGAGGTTCGTGGGCTTGGGGTATGAACACAACGGTTGGGGAACATGAACTTGAGAAGAGGAAAGGAACGGTTCGTATTAATACCCGGATCTGAGGAGAGGAGGAGGAGCAGGAGGGCACGTAGATCCATACACACTTACACCACCCTAGATCCCATCTTCGCGTGGACCAACTCAACCCATCCCCCCTCCCCGCCCTAGAGAGAGAGATGACAGCCAGCGGCCAATGCGACCCCGTGGGAAAAGAAGGGTCGAGGATGTCGGGGTGGATGGGCTGGCTCCGGCGACTGGCCAATCGCTCAACTTCCGATCCACCATCGTGAAAAAAATTACGAGGGGAAGGAATGAATGGATGGTGTCCTTGTTACAAAACTAAGCAAGGGTGGCTTGAGATGGGGGGTACCGGTATGGGGATGAACATGGAGATGCGTGGGGAGGAGACCTGGCGAGCGGCGGCGGTCGAACAAGGTCGTGAAGTGGGCGGCAGCTTGCCCATATCCGGCCATGGCAACCGCGCGCCGGCGCGGGTTTGGGGTAGGTTGGGGAAGACTAGGGAGACTAGGACCATTGGAAGACTAGGAACACCAGGAGGGGGAAGACGAGAAGGAGGAACATTGAAAGGCGACGAGGATAGTGCCGGTCAGATCTCCGTCCTCTTTTCCAGCTCGTACTCTCGAGTGACGAGAGCAGTTGTCCATCTTGACTGTGACCTTCGTCCACCTTCGTAGTTTTTCTCGGGCGCACCTGTAATTGTGTCACCGCATAGGACCTATCTAATTATCCACTTTGATAATGCAATGGCAGCGTACACGTTATCCTTTCGGATCTTCGGCACGCTGAAAAAGGAAGGAAAATGTGTTGATGGATTACTCATTGCTGGGACGTGATATCACAATCTGAATCACAGCGAAGAACCGCCGACTGAATTGATGTAAGTGAGAGTTGACGGAAAAGCAGGAAAACCGAATCAAGAAAAAAAGTGAATCAACGGAAAAACGCTCTGATACAAAAGTCAAATTTCAGAAGCGTCCACCTGCCCCTCAAAAAGCGAGGATAACCACTGTTTAACATCGGATGACTGGTTAATTTGACTCAAGGATAACCGTGGTTATGGGCAGCACGGTCTTCATGCCGCGCCCTCGCTTTCATATTTCGACATACGTTGGACTAAGCGGGCAGACTATACTTGCCTCAACCGACGCGTTGGGATCAAGAGGCTCCCGCAAGTTTCCGTAATGCAACACACCTACATGACATTCCATGCAGTAAGTTTTCGTATGCTGTTGTATCATTTGTCGAATCGTCAGACGGAGCAACGCCGCTCGTTCCATGGCGCACCGACGGCGTGCGCGACGTTGATGGTGGTGGTCGGGACAAGAAATGCGCCTCAAGTCTTGTTTGCGCCGGCAGGCTACTGTCCCGCGTCGCTGGATTGGAACCAAGACTTTTCACCAAGGGCGATCAGCCAGCGCCAAGTGACGTGATGTCTCCCCCGGCTGGGCGTCTGGGCTCTGCCAAGTAGGAACATGAAGCGCAGGCCAAGTCGGGCCTGGCGGCAGGGTTTACTAGACCACTTTACCCAACGGCATCCAAAGTTGCGGTCCGGCTGACTGCTCGCGTGTCCTAGGTGTGTGAGAGACAGTAGACTATGGGTGACTGAGACTTGAGTGTGTGCGTTGTTGACGGCGTTGTTCTGTGTGAGTGCCCGCGCTATTGTGCCACCCCTGGCTGATATAGGAGTTGGCTCCGCATTCTCCGCGCTTTGGGGTTTGGAGAAGATGAGATGGTCCAGATGAGCTACCATTTCCCCGCAACACGCCGTTCTGGCACTGCAACCCTCCTCAAAGATTTCGAGAAAAATTGGCTGCGATATGACTCGTCGACGTCCGATGCTCGCTAGTCCTGCTGACAAACGGAGGAGCTCCAGGAGGAAGAGGGACCAAGAAGATGGAGACAAGACTGGAGTACGGCTAACGCAGAGGCGGCAAAGCCTACCGCGTAGAGGAGGGGGAAAGATGAGATCCAAGACAAACCACTCGCAAAAGCCCCATCATCAGCCCATGATCCATGTCCAAAAGGCCGTTTGCGCGCGTGGAACCCAACAAAAACACGCAAGATTTCTCCCCCATCCCCATACCTCAAAGTGCTTGTTTCGTCGCTGGCTAAAGTGCCTTGCGTAAAGAACTGGATACCCGACATGTTCGCGCTCCGCAAGCTCGCAGCTCGCAGCTCGCCGCCGGCCGGTGGATCCCGACGGAACCGTTTCGGGCTTAAGTCGACGGGGCCAGCAACTGCCGCTCGGCCATCTTCCGTGAGGGCGAAGGACGGTATGCGCCCGCGAGGGCGGCGAGGCCACTTTGGAATCGAGTCATCGCACCCCGGTCTGCTCCGGTTTATTGATACCTTGACAGTGAAAAGATGC
Organism: Colletotrichum godetiae; assembly: GCF_030913485.1. Classification (NCBI taxonomy): domain Eukaryota; kingdom Fungi; phylum Ascomycota; class Sordariomycetes; order Glomerellales; family Glomerellaceae; genus Colletotrichum; species Colletotrichum godetiae. The sequence continues at coordinate 86,625 of NW_026851300.1, read as the reverse complement.
AGAGCGCCAGAGCCATAGCCCGGCCGGAGACTGGCCAATTCAGCCATTCAGCAATTAGCTCCAACAAGGTCTGGCCCATCGGGGCTCGACCGACGATAGGTATTCGCCTCCCTCTTCTCTCTCACAGTGAGTCTCGCTCTCTTTTCTTCCATCTCCCTCGGTTCGGTGCCCATTTTTTGGTCTCCCCCTTACGTTAGCCAAACAAGATGGATCTCATTGTGACTTTGACCCCGTAGAATAAGCTTACATGTCCGTCCTTGGCCAACCAGAGGCACGATAATTCGCGCCGTGACACCTTGATATGCCTAGTGATTCGTGAGCTTTGGGGAACATCCGGCGACAGCGCCAGGGTATCTCGGCCAGATTCCAAGTTTCCCAGCCCCGTCCAGAGCACGGTCATGGTGACAGCCCCAGGTCCCCTTGATGGATCATGGACTTCCTTTCAACCCCAAAGTCCCCACGGAGAAAGCTTCCTTCAATGGGGACGGTATGGGGAAAACTGGAGTTGGAATATCTAAGCGCTCAACTTACAGCTCGCCTGAGGTTTTGAAGCTTCCACACACACCAAAAAACAACAGGCAACACAGGACACAGACGCACACCATGTTCTTAAATGGTACATTTCTCCAACAACACGGGGGCTTCATGTCGCCGTCGACGCGGACGGAGTCCACCCGTCAGGGCCGTCACATGGCGAAGGGAGCGGAGGAAATCCAGCAGGCATCTCCCAGCCACCCAGGACCAGGCATGTAATCTACAGGTTTGCGGGGATTTCATGTCTTGGTAAATTAGACCTCATACGATTGTTCCACGCGGCAGCATTGCCAACAACAAGATTTTGAATTACATTGGTCAAAACCTTTACCTGAGAAAATTTCCATGTTGGTGAGGATTTGGAAACTGAAGATCCTTCGCCAAAACTCACCGGCTTCGGAGGGCAGAACAGAGAGCGAGTCCGACTGATCGACGGTTGCAACGGTACTAGCGGCACCAACTGTCCCAGAAACCTGATTTGTATGCTCTCCCCGCGTCGATTCTTTGTGACCGCTCCCATGGGCCATCGGCCATGGAACAGTCCATCCTTGGCGCGAAAGTCTCGTTCTTTCTCCGCGTTGTGCCATTCCCCTGGAAATCCGTAAAAAATTACTCCCCCACGGCTGGCGAGGCTCACAACTCACTCATCTTCTGCCCAACGGCCCCTCCACTTACCCTCGGGGCACTTGGCATAGTGGCTCTCACCAAAAGCGACAACCCACTCGGCGGCAAAGGCGTCGTCAAATATTCTCAGCAGCATCATCTGCTCTGGATCTTCGTCCGCGCCGCAAACCTCGCACGGCGCGTTTACTGTTTCCTGGTCCCCGGCGGACAGCGTGAGGATGGTCTAACACGAGCCGAAGAAGCACACGCATTGCTCGCTAGCCGAGAGGCAGACCTCGCGGCGTACCACCGCGACGTGGGCTCCCTTGCACCCGTTTTGCGGAGTATTCCCGTCCACGGTGCCGGTGCAGTTTGCGGAGGCGATCCACTGGATGCACATGGCTGGTACGGATAATCTTTCTCTCCTTGCTTCCGTCGGGTTTCTGGCTGCTACTGTGTAAATGAGATCTGAACCTGAAAATCAGTGCGTATGTCGTATTCGAAGTTTGCAATTTTTGCCCGAAAAGGCAGGGGATGCTTGCCGATACGAGCCAACTAAATATTATTACCACTCAGTGACTCTCAATGAACAGACTTTGAAGATGTGTGTCAAACAATCGTACTGTCTGTCACTTGAAGAACCAAGCATCGCCTAAATCGCCATGTTGTTTGTTTGATGAGCAGTTTTGATTGACAACCAATGTCTTTGGTTTTTGGGTCGCAACACACATATGTCCGTGCATAATCCCCAAATGTCAAAATCCTTTCTCTTTAGTTGACTCGTTGTCTTTCTTGTTTGAGAACATGACATTTCTTTGAGCGTCCGTTGAAATCGACGTTCACAAAAGAACGCCAAGAAACCTTGGCAACTGTCGTTCCAAGCCACTTGGCATCGCCAAGATGGCCAAGATGGGCTCCAGCTAGAGCCTCAACTTCATTGACCCGCATCTACACTTCTCGTTCAACCGTCTGATATTATTTCTCTTTACAGTCTGGAAACAAAATGCCCGGTGGGATGCTGCAGCGGGCACATCCTCCCGCAACCTAATCGAGACATGACATGAACCATCACCCCGGCCCGCGTCCGTCATCTCATCAATGAAGGTGCCGCATAGCCGGTCCCAAACGTGTCAACATGTCAAGCAACCCGCTGCGCCGGTGTAATCCTCCTCCACCAAGAAATTCTCCGCAACCTGTCAACTTGCTCGCTTCCCCGGACCAGGCAAAGTGACACGCCATGTCACTCCTGCCTTCCCCATGGGCCATGACGGGGGTGGGATAAACGAATCACCCCCTCTGAATGAGGAATATGGCCCCCGGTTCCAGAAAACACACACCACTTATACCCCTTTGATCCGTGAATGTGCTCTTTTGAGTGTTGCTACCGCGCCGCCTCCAAATTTACCCCAACGCGATCCTTTGCCCCGTGCCGAGTTACGTTCCCCCAAACTCCAAAAGAACTTCCCTTGCCCTCACCGTCCTCTCATCGTCGTACCCCGCAAATTGCACCAGCTTCTCCACTGCCAACTCTGCGTATTTTTTACTTATTCCCATCTCCCCCATGTTGCGGTACACCCCAGCAACTATGCCATAGAACTCGCCCGCCTGCGCTGTCAACCCTTCTTTTACCATGATATACTCAAGCTCGTCAACAAGCTCAGCCACCAAGGACGGCAAGCTGGCGAGGACCGGGTCCTCGAGCTCTGAGAGGATCTCCTGCAGCCGTCTGCGATAGGCATCTGAGATGGCCAGCACTTCGGGAGGAGAGCTACAGAGCGCGCAAGTGCAGTTGAACCCCCATTCCTGGAGGGCATCTTGTCGGTCTTGGTAAAGCATGTTTAGCATCGAGTCTGTTCCCGGCATTAGTCGTTTTCAGATGGACGTGCGGGAGGGACTCGGGGTTCTGACAACTGATGCTTAGTTCATCGCCCGGCAAGATGTCTTTGTACGCCAAGACTTCTAACTCCAAAGTCCGGGGCGAGAAGCGGGTGATTGCACTAGCTTTTGGTAAGCACTCTATCTTTACTTTGACCCAAGTTTAGGGTGTAGGCGTACTTGGGTTTACAAGCATGGTTGATTCTCTGCTCATTATTAGTGAAGCTGTAACAGGATGCTGGAAAATAATCAATTACCGCAACGTCTGGAAACAGTCCAAAGTGGGCAATGTTGTTGAAACTTCCGCCAAACGTATTTGTTCGGATGATATCTTCCAGAATATGGCCCCCGGTGCTTCTAGAAAGATCAAATACTCTTTGCTGATCCTCTATCGGCAGCCGAATGAAGCCCTCCTCTAGCACCCATAGAGCCTGAATCCGGCTAATCGACTCAGATACTTGCGCCAATTGCAGAATTACAGGGTGTTCCCTCAAGACGACATCTCCCGAGCGGATGTGCCTGTTTGCGACGGCTCCTAAACCTTTACCCGGTATCGTCTCAACTTCAAAGGGGAGTGGGTCGGCCGGCTCAAGTGAAGGTTGAATATTGGCCCGTTCGGAGTCGATATCCTCGACGAGACTGACAACACCGGCTGCAACCTCTGGGCTTGTGATAAGTAGAAGACTTTTTTTCCCTCGAAAGTCTTCTTTGATGAAAGCGCAATACTGCCGTTCCTTGTTTGCCTTTGGACCGACACATACTGGTTCTTGCGTCCATGGGTGCCATTCACTGACTTGCGCAACCCGCTCAAAATTTTCCAATGGACATTGTTGTTCCAATTTGGCGGCGATGAGTGGATCATAACTTCCCCAAGAGACTTGGGTGTTATCATTGTTGTTGAGGGTTGACGAAACAATAGTCGTGATAACCAAGAGACAACTCCAAGGCTGTATGAGCGAAATCAGCCCCATCGCAACCACGATAAAGACGGAACAAATTGGATCAAAAAAACGAGACCTATCCCCAAGCGACATAATCTTATAGAAAAATTTCTTTCAGCCAAGCAACGGGAGCATCGCCACCACCAACTTAACCGACCAATCGATATAGTTACCGCTGCCACCCTACCTCGCGAAACAAGCGTGGCATTTAGGCTCAACCCGCGATACTGCAACCCTTGCGACGATCGTTCTCTCGGCGCAGGATCTCGCTAGACTGAGATAGCTCCCGCTTTCTGCATTTCTGCAAGGACCGGAGCGTCAAAGGCCGCGATGCCAAGTTCTGCCAAGATGCTTGGTTTTTTGGAGAAAGTCGTCGCGTGGCACTTTCTCTTAGCTAGGCTGGGCAAAATCTGTGAGATGGAGGGGAACCCTGCAGCCACGGCGAGGTGTGAACAGGTTCTTGGAGGTGAGTGAATTTCATTGGGGTCCTTGATGGTGAGGCCAAGGCCAAAGAGAGGGCGATGACCTGTGGTGATTAGGGGATAAATATCACAAAAGAATCTACCAAGATCAAAGGGAGATTGAATGCAGCCGGTGTTACTAAAAGCCTACTCACTTTGCTTTAAATACAGAAAACATCAGCACAAAATTGGCAAAAAGATATGATTGCCAGTTCAATCGCTGACGGGAATTGAGCCCGACGTGGCTGGTTACTGTTAGTTACATGATCCTTCGCGTTGAAGATGGGTATCTGATGCTTACGGGTCGAACCCACAACCTTGAGATTAAGAGTCTCACGCTCTACCGATTGAGCTAGCCGGGCATTTGATGCGGTTGATGAAGATTTATCGGGTAGACTGGATCTGATGGATTCCAGGTTGTGCGTGACATGAGGGCACGATCCACATTCAACACCAACGGTATCCATCATGGCCTTTCCGGACGACCCGGGCTCCGGCGGGTCGGGGTGTGGGACCTCTTCCGGAACGACGGCTTGACTTGCTCGGCCCACATCAGCATAGATAAGGGGCACTTTGCGATGTCCTACAGTATAGAAGAGTCCCTTGGTTCCAGGCTTCGTTGTCTCTTTCGCAGGGGGGGGGATGAGATAATGGGTTGTCAGTCTCTCCAAATATTTCAATACAGTCCGCACAGCATTATAGAGCTGAAGACGGACGCCTGCTCATTTGATGGTGAAGTCATGAACGTCTGAGTCATTCATTCGCCTTCATACGAGTAGCAAAAGATTCCGACATGCAGCGTTTTGGGTTTTGGTGATTCTTTAAATATCTTGAACCTCTAGCTAATCTCATCTACGGCAATGTGTATCCGCCGTCAATCACCAAATTTGCGCCTAGTAATTTTTTTTTTTAGCTGACTAGACAGTAGAGCGTGGGATCAAGGAAAAATACCTGTCATGTAACTACTCGCACCACTTGCCAGATAGACGTAAGATCCTTTCAGTTCCGCAGGCTCGCATAGTCGACCACCCGGAATCATGGAAAACCACTTCTTCCTCCACTCCTCGGGATGCACCGAAAGCACTATCAAAGTTAGATTTTCATCACTCCATAGACCCAAGTCATCGAGCTTGAACTTACTGTCCGTTGCAATGAAACCAGGCGACACGCAGTTCACTCTCGCAAAGTCAACCCACTCCACAGACAACGACTTAGCCAAGTGCACAACAGCCGCTTTACTGGCATTATACGCCGCCTGCTTCTGCGGAACGTTCACCAAGATGGCGGAAACCGAAGCCGTGAAAATGATGCTTCCACGACCGTCACTCCCACCCTTCAGCTGCCTCTCAAAGACCTTGGCCGCAGCTTGCGCAGTCCAGAAAGCGCCGTGGAAATTGACATCCAGCATGTCACGGAACTTGTCCTCCGGATATTCAATGGCGGGGATATGGTCCGCGATTCCGGCATTAGCTACGACGACATCGAGCTTGCCGCCTCCCACTTCCTTCGTCGCCGTCTCAATGACGGATTCCACCTCGGCTCTGTTTCGGACATTGCACTTGTACGCCTTTACGAGCACACCTTTGCCCGATTCAGATAGTTTGGCGGCTGTGGCATCAGCCTCTGCGGGGTCGGTGCTGGTGTATGTGATTGCGACCTTGGCCCCGGCCTCGGCGAGTCCGCGGGCGACTTCCAGGCCGATACCACGGGTTCCGCCGGTGACTATGGCCGTCTTACCGGACAAGTCGAAGTGCGAGATTACGGGCGCTGCCGGGTTCGGGTGGCTGGGAAGAACCATTTTCGATGCTGAGCTATGTCTAGGGAAATTGGAAGTTGTTGATGACAAGGGTGAAACGGTGATGTGATGGCCTGACTGTTGTCTGCCGGCAGGCTTGGAGCTAAAGCCGGGAATTTTGTACCGAAAAGACTTGAGTACATGATGGAGTTGAGAACCACACTACATCCATCGGCGAATGAGGCCGACGGTCGACAGTCTGCCGGAGCGGGAGGGGCCAATTCGGTGCGGGGAAGACGTAGCACTCCGGACGTTTGTGACCCCGGCCGCCCCTCGACCTACTGACCTTTTTCCGTAGTTTAGTGCCTAACCGGGTTTGCGCACGGCGATTGTCACTTCTTCCAAGAAGGTAAGGTTCTATTCACATCCCTCCCTCAGGAGTCGTGCAGTCATGAGGCATCTCCTCAGTTTCCTCAGATACCCAGCATGGTCTAGACTGGTGCGAAATGGCGGCGGAAGATGGGATTATTTCGCTAGTCACCATATGCGCAAATTGATCATGGATGTAGAATTTCAAATGGGTCCACCAATTTTGAGCAGCGAAACGTGATTGAAGCTTTCCTCCTTTAAATAAGGTCAAGTAAACGTCCACAAGACTCTTGAGAGGTTTACGCGAATATTTAATCATTATTCTCGTTGCTACCCATTAAAACGGCATGTCCATTACTTAGGTACACCTTCTATAACTACCTTGAGAGTGTTCTCTTTGGCCTGTCTTACGACCTCAAACGCCTTGAGAGCTTCCTCAAATTTGTAGCGATGCGTGATCAACTTCCTAGGGTGAACCTTTCCGCTGGCAACGAGATTGACAGCCTCGGGATAACATCCTGTCTGATACCGGATCGACCCTTTGATAGTCAAAGCTCGGATACAAGCTGTTGTGATGGGAAATACGATGTTCTGCTTTTGTGTTAGCAAACGTCGTTCCAATGTCTGATGCCCAGATGTTTGTGAACGAACCTCTTTCCCCATTCCGGCTTGAACAAACGTCCCGCCCTTCTTCGCGGCGAACACGCCAGCCTGGATGCACTGCTCCGCACCGGTACACTCCAGAACAGCATCAGCCCCTTCCCCGAGACCATAGTCCCTGACAATCTTCTCTCCAATAGCGCGGGCAGCATCGACGGGATCCTCGGGAGCGTCGGGCAACTTCTTCGAGACGTAGACGTCGTCAGCAGCAAATTCCCTCGCAAACTGAGCTCGAGACTCGGATACATCAACGCCAATGACTTTGGCTGCCCCATACGCCTTGGCAACAGCCTGACACAAGACACCAATGGGTCCGCAGCCAAACACGAGAACCGTCTGGCCACCCTTCAGCTCCGCCACCTTGCAAATTTGGACGGCGACGGCAACTGGCTCTACCAAAGCACCATCTTCGGAGGACATGTGCTCAGGGATCGGGTAAGTGTAGTCACTGGCGACAATGTAGTACTTCTGCAGCGTGCCGTCCCAGGGAGGCGTTGCTGCAAAGACTGTATCTGCGCATAGGTTATATAAGCCAGCTCGGCAATAATCACAGCTAGTAGAATCGTTAGAAACGGCCGCTTGCCTGTGTTGAGGGCTGCGGGAGGCTCACTGCCGACATGGAACACCTGGCTCTATCGCCACTCGATCGCCAACTTTGACGTTCTTGACTTTGCTTCCAACCTCAACGATAGTCCCTGAACTTTCATGCCCCAGAACGATGGGCGATTCTAGGATGAAGTCACCGATCCGGCCTCGCTGCCAGTAGTGCACGTCACTGCCGCAGATACCTGTCTGCTCGATGTGAACTCGGACGTCATGTTCATCGCGAAGTTCTGGTACTTTGCGGTTCTCAAATGAGACATTCTTGACAGAGTGGAGCACAAAGGCAGGGTTCTGGACAGGACATCAGTGAATCCGGCGATTGCAAGGGGGCAGGGCTAGTCAGCTAGTACATACAATTTCGGACATGTTGAGTCGATGTCTTTTCAGGGCTAGATTTGTGAGATTGAGATAGAGATAACCGTCAAGATCTCGAAGAGGGTACGTGAATCCGTGCAGTATTGTTCAATTTGGTAACCATCTTATTTGTGCAGAGGTGAAGCGCCAGACGGAAAGCGTGACGTTGATTGCGGGGTGGGGCCGCCGTGCGGTGCCGGACAGGGACCGAGTTCGGGTGACAGTAGTCCGATGAACATCTAGCGCCGGACTACGATACTCAGAGTTAGGAGTACCTACATTAGCGATTCTTTTGTTGCTGAAAGGCTCATGCATACTCAGGGCTCTACTAATAGGAGATAGTCCTTTTCTAGGGTCGTCGTGTCCGGGGAGTCTACTTCCCCCGCGAATCCGCAATGTCTACAGACTACAGCACTGCTGGTCCAAGTATGGAGTCTACCTATCGAAGCCTTGTTCAACGAATCATTCAAAAATGGAATGAGAAGAGGTACACATCACCTGACACCTCCCATACACATCCCCGCCTCATCATCGCACTCGCAGGGCCACCGGGCTCCGGAAAGACTACCATCGCCCAGGAAGTCGTCTCCGCCATCAACGCCTCCCCAGAACCCCGCCCGAAGTCCATTATCCTATCCGCAGACGGCTTCCACCTACCCATCGCAACCCTCCGGGCGCTTCCAAATGCGGCGGAGGCCATCGCCCGCCGCGGGGCACCCTGGACCTTTGATGGCCATGCCGTCGTTGATCTTGTCCGGCAATTACGGTCTTCGACTGGGCTGCGGCCCGTTCTCGCGCCAACCTTTGATCACAAGGTGAAGGACCCGGTTCCTGATGGGTTCACTGTGGAGGCAGATGTCCAAGTTTGTATCATTGAGGGGAATTACTTGCTCGTCGACGAAGAGCCCTGGAGCCAGATTGCAGATTTGGTAGATGATCGGTGGCTTGTGAGAGTTGGGCCTACACTGGCACGGACTCGGGTTGCTGTGCGGCACGTTGCAGCTGGTATTGAAGACACCATGGAAAGAGCTCTCTTTAGAGCAGAGAGTAATGACATGGTCAACGGAGACTTTGTTGGCAGGCACAGTGAGGGCAGATACGATATATTGATCGATAGCATAGAAGAGTTACCCAATTGAACAGCACCTTGGGTCAAGCTGTCGCAAATGACAGGCCGGAATAGCCTACCTAGGTACTGGAACTGAGGGTGACAGAGATCCGGCCGGTGCTTCCACCTGGTACCCGGGGAACCTTGCCGAGGGTGTCACTAGCCTTCTCAAGCCCGTGTGATTAAGCTAAGAAGAAACGGACGAGGATGTTGTGACTAAATCCAGGTATTTGAATCTTTTGAAATGCTTGAGCTGAAGAAACTCCGTCACCCACGACCGCAGAACTTCTAGCCCTTCTATCTTCCGATTGACTCTTTCTACCCTCCATTTTCTTTGGCTCATTAAGCAAGCAAGATGGCAACAAACGGCTCCACGAATGGGACGAGAAAGTCCATCAGAGCCCCCGATCCGCCTATCGAAGGCAGTGTCTTCAAACAGTTCCGGCTAGATGGAAAGATGGTCATCATTACTGGGGGCGCAGGCGGTATAGGATCAGAGATCGCCAGGGGCCTCGCCGAAGCCGGCGCCAACGTATGCTAAACCTCATCCCAATGTGGTGCACACACGACTAACACAGGAGCCCCCTGTAGATCGCCATCTGGTACAATAGCTCCAAAGCCGCAGTCTCCATAGCCGCAACTATTGCAAAGGACTTTGGAGTCAAGACAAAGGCTTATCAGGTTGATGTCACCAGCTACCCTGCGGTTGAGGCAGCGGTTGCGGAAGCGGTCAAGGATTTTGGTCGTCTGGATGTCATGATCGCCAACGCCGGGATCCCATCCAAAGCCGGTGGCCTGGACGACAAGGTCGAGGACTGGGATCGCGTGCGTGCAGTTGACTTTGACGGCGCGTACTACTGCATGAGGGCGGCTGGGCTCGTGTTCCGCGAGCAGAAGAGGGGCGTGGGCATCATCACTGCATCCATGAGCGGTCACGCTGCAAATGTGCCGCAAGAGCAGAGCTGCTACAATGCCTGCAAGGCAGGAACCGTACGATCATACCAGCTTCTTTTGACACCTGATGAGAGTATTCTGGCTAACACTAAAGATGTGCAGATTCACCTGGCAAGGTCTTTGGCCGTCGAGTGGGCCAAGTGGGGAGGACGCATCAACTCAGTATCTCCTGGTTACATTGATACCGTCATCTCGGGCGATTGTCCGTTCGAGATGAAGGAGGAGTGGTTCAGTTTGACACCACTGCGCAGAGATGCTGACCCGAGGGAGTTGAAGGGCGTTTACCTGTACCTCACAAGTGATGCTAGTTCCTACACAACTGGGGCCGACTTCATTGTGGATGGTGGTTACACGGCACGGTGATCTAGAAGAATTAAACAAATCGAAGTTTAGTAGACTGAAGTATCATGTCTGCAATAGGCTTCTCTCATCGAATGTTCTTAAATATCTGTGAACTCTGACTCATCCAATGACTTGACCGAGTGCATGTAATCGTAGATGAAAAATGATCCTATTTAGATTACACTAGTAGCTTAATTTTACGGGTTTTGGCAGGTTCTGAAATATTATACCAGGACCTATGCGGAGCTATTTACACAAAAAACTGACAGAAGCAATTGCGAAGTAGCCGCCTTTCTATTTTAGGGTATCAAAGTTATACACGTGTCAAGTCAGCAATACCAACTTTTTCATAACATTGTTTTCTATGATCTTGAAAATTTCTATTTTATCTCAGTCAAGAATTATCAGCCATCAAGTTATCACGCTCTTCACTTTGACCTTCACTACGCAAAGAGTTGGTTGATTTGATAGCTCAGCTTCATTGTCCACGAGACTTCACTTGAAGAAGACGGCAGCGTTGATAAGTCCGAGATTATCCAGCCGGAATCCGAATAAACCGATCCTTGATTTCTTCCGAGACTGACGCTGCAAACATACTACAACCCGGTTCAAGCTCATCGTCGCCCCATGATCGAAAGATCCCGCACTGGCGGCCCCCATCCACCCTCGCCTAAATTCCTAGCCTACAACAACTATGCGTTATTACCGGGCAAAGCTATCCGAACTTGGACTTGGCAACAGTGCCGTAACTCACCAATAGCGCCTGTCATTCTCCGTCAACTAAGTCCTTGACATCCCGCTAGTAGAGGGTGACAGTCGTCCGTCGTCCCCGCACTTTACCAACCGCACGTCAGAGTTCCTTCGTAGGGCCACGTACAAGCATGACTCGCGTACCAGGATGGATGCCGATGCAGCACAGCTTGAATGATGCAACAGGCCAACCAGTCGATTACCCCATGGGCAAACATCAAGTCACCCCCGTATTTCCAACGACCCATTTACCACGTTATGTGGGGTAAACGAGCGTGCGGAGGATTCCCGGACGCGGTATTCCCAGGTTCCGGCTGCTTGGGAACCATCCCGTTTGTGTACGAAATGCTCCGCGAACTACTTGATCACCAGCTCCCATGGGCTTACTTCGTCCAGGTGCATGTATAAAGCTCCTGCGGGTCCCGTCACGAATCATCATCAACTTGTTGCTTTCTTGCCTCGTCTTGTTCTTACATCGTCTGTCAAGACATCTTCGTGTTAGTCAATGTCGCAAAAGTGATCTCGGAAATAAGCCATCATGAAAGACGAGCAGATTGTCGGCGCCGCCTTGGCCGAAGTTCTTCCCAAGACAGACAAGTACTGGTTTCAACAGCCGCACTTGCTCAGATTGAACTTATTGCTTTTAATTCCCTTACTCTCCTCTTCAGTCGCAGGGTATGATGGTATGTGCAAGGAACTTCCAAACATCTCCTCAAGGCATCATCTGATAGCTGCTAATACCGCATCTTATGTTACATGTAGGCTCCCTGATGAATGGTCTCCAGTCCCTTCAGCAATGGCGAGAATACTTCGGACATCCGGCTGGTGTAAGGTTGGGAGTTGTGAATGCAGCACAATCCATCGGATCCGTCCTAGCTCTGCCTATCGTGGGATATCTGGCAGATCGTTTCGGCAGGAAGCCTGTTCTACTGTCTGGCATCATCCTCATCATTGTCGCCACAATCATCCAATCCACCTCGATTAACTTGCCCATGTTCATCATCTCGCGACTAGTGGTTGGTTTCGGCGGCATGTTTGTGGTACACCCGAGTCCAATGCTCATCGCCGAATTAGCTTGTAGGTTCTTGGGTCCTGACACAAAATAATAACGCAAATCACGCTAACTGAAGACCAAAAGACCCAACGCATCGTGGAAAGTATACCTCCGCTTACTGGACAATGTACTATCTTGGTACGTCGAGCCACCAGCTTCCAACAACTCCCGGTGACTGACTTGCTGTTTGACAGGTGCGATCTTGGCCTCGTGGACGACTTTCGGCTGCCAAGATTACCAAAGCGAGTGGGCGTGGCGAGTTCCTTCCATCCTTCAAGCCGGATTCCCACTCGTACAACTATGCTTCTATGCCTGGGTCCCAGAGTCGCCGAGATGGCTGGTAGCAAGAGAACGAACAGCAGAGGCTGCCGCAATTCTCGCCAAATATCACTCGGGAACTCATTCTGCAGCCGAAAGCCACACGCCCTTGGTACGTCGTGAAGTGGCCGAAATTGTCCATACAATCCAGCAAGAAAAGTCTGCAGAGACAACGGGCTGGATGGCGTTGGTTTCTACGCCTGGCAACCGTAAGAGGACATTGATTGCAGTTTGCGTGGGAGCCTTTGCCCAGTAAGTACCATATTGCGAATCCCTGAATACAGTTTGTTGCTCACATATTGGTCTACAGGTGGAATGGCATTGGTGTAGTCTCGTATTACCTTACGCTGGTTCTCAACACCGTTGGCATCACGGATACGTTCACACAAACATTGATCAACGGCCTGTTGCAGATCTTCAATTTCGCTGCCGCTTTGAGTGCTGCTTTCCTCGTTGACCGGCTCGGCCGTCGGGCTCTATTCCTTTGGTCAGGGGCAGGCATGCTGGTCAGCTACATTGTTTGGACTGCCTGCTCAGCCGTGAACACAGACACCGGGTCCAAGTCTGCCGGAGTAGTTGTTGTCGTCTGCCTCTTCACTTTCTACTTCCACTACGACATCGCTTACACCCCACTCCTGATGGGATATCCGACCGAGATCTTTCCCTACTCTTTACGTTCTAAAGGTATTGCGGTTGAGCTGTTCGCAATATATGGGTCACTAATCATCGCGGCGTTCGTCAATCCCATTGGTTTAGAGAACATTGGGTGGCGGTATTACATCGTCTTTTGCTGCTTTTTGGTAGTATTCTTTGTCGTTACGTGGGTCCTGTTCCCAGAGACCAAGGGGCACAGCTTGGAGGAGATTGCGGTAATTTTTGACGGGCCCCAGGCTGTGGAAAACTTTGAGGATGCTTCTGATTCGAAGGAAGAGAAGATACTTGCCAAAGGGGGACTTCACGATATCGTGCACAAGGAGGAGGCATAGTTTAATTCCTATTTAATTACAGGTAGCTCAAGGAACAGCACGAGGAAAACTCTGGATAGTGATCTAGCTAAAGGTGTTTTGTCACCGTCTTTGAAACTTGAAGGTTCAAGAGCGTGCGAGCAGCATGAATGTCTTGTTTCACATGGAGACATCTTTTAATTTGAATTGAATCTTCATCCATTCAATGAACCCCGGGACTACAGCAGGATCACATTCGCAGGCTCCCATGCACTCTCGTCGTCGCCTGCCATGGCCAAGTTGGTTTGCTCCGCAATTCACAAGTCCACCTCATTGTCTTGTGCCGATTCAAATGCCAACTTGACGCATGACATACGTTCCATAAACCATCCCCAATGGCAAGTCCTCCAGCCATTCTCAACATCCGACTAACACCGGACGGAGCTCGGCCGTGCAAGCATTGCATCCCCCACCCCCTGATCGCGATCAGATGGTATTGTGGATCACCACAACGCAAGCGTGCGGAGAAAAAGGGCGGGGTTTCACTTGGAGTTCGTTGGAGTTGGAGGACAACCTCATCTCACCCTATGCGCCAGACCAACACTTTCCCTCGTTTCCTCGCCTATTCCTGCATATCATATCATGACGTCCTCGGATTGATACGGACTACACTCACCCTGCCCTGTCTTGGTAACCCCTGTCCCATCGTACAGACAGTACTCGAAATCCTGAGGCTTAGACCGCGATCCCGACGGCCCATTGTAGACAGGAGAGGACCGGAAGAAAGCGCGTCCCATGAAAGATGTCATCCTCAGGCGCCCTGGGTGACAATGAGCCGGCCGCATCTCAGCCGGTCAACCTCGACTCTCTCAGCATGGCATTTCCGTCCGCCGATCAAGCCTGCAAAGAGTGCCGCAGGCGGAAAGCCAAGTGCAACCGGGCGATTCCGACATGCAACTTGTGCGTAAAGTACCGCCGGCACTGCCTGTATGAGAAGCACGCCCGCACCCCGTTGACAAGGAAGTGCGTCAACCCGTCTCCCACCCCTGATAAACAGCGATGTAGCGCCAAGGACTTTGACACTAACATAACGTATGCAGACACCTCACGGAAGTAGAAGAGAGGTTGGAGCGGGCCGAAGCGATTATCACACAGATGAGAGCATTGATGCCGGCCCAGCTGAGATCAGGATCCGTACTAAATAGCCCGAGAAACCTGGAAACCCTGGCGCCGAGAGGTGATGAAGAGTCCTTTGACTTCTCAAAGCTGGATACACCGGCTCCGTCGGATCCGGCTCCCCTTCCGTCTTCCCTTCCGGGCCTCGCAGCCGTAGGGCCCGATCCACTTCCACAATGTGAAGCCGTCTATCCTGAACCATCACAACCATCCCAATCATCACCGGCACCCCAAAACCATGTCCCGTCTTTAGTCCCACCATCCTCCAACATGAGGCCCGATCCCCCACGGGCTCCAAGAACTACTCAACACAAACATTATAATGACACATCCCACAGAGACCTCAACCTCCTCGAGGCTCACCCCACAGACGACTTCGAATGGGACGAACAAGAGACCCTAACAAACTACTCGGCGTCCCCCGAAGCCATTCTCGAAGCCGACTTGAACGGAGAAGTAATTGCAGACCCAATCGCAGACGGCATGGCCTCGCTAGCCGTCAGCGAAAGAGAATCAGGCTACCTCGGCGTCGCCTCCGGCGCAGCCCTCCTACGGCTCCTAGAACCATCAACACCAAGACGAAGAACCCAATCCTCCTCCTCAAGACCAGGAGGAGGAGGGACAATGGCTCACCACCACCAACACATCATCAGCCCACCCATCATCACGCAGCAGCCAGATCCCAACAGACACATCACAGACGCAATGATCGACGCCTACTTCCGCCTCTACCACGTAAGCTACCCCATCATCCACGAGGCCACCTTCAGAGCGCAGTACGCCGGCGTCATCCCCCGCCCCAGCGGCGACTGCTGGCTCGTCCTGGCCTACACCGTCGCCGCCATCGGCGTCTACACCACGGCCGCGAACCTAGATAACCTCGACACCTCGCTCTTTGCGCAGGCCCGCTCGATTCTGTCCTTCAACTTCCTCGAGGTGGGCAACCTGACGCTCGTCCAGGCGCTCACCCTCATCTCCAATTACCAGCAGAAGCGGGACAAGCCGAATTCTGGGTACAACTACCTCGGTCTGGCCGTGCGCATGGCCATGGGGCTGGGTCTGCATAAAGAGTTCCAGGGGTGGAATATCTCGCCTCTGAATATGGAGATTCGACGGCGGGTGTGGTGGTCTCTGTGCGTATTCGATGTCGGGGCAACAATCACGTTCAGCAGGCCGTCCGTCTGGCCATACGAAGGCGTCGAGGTCTCATTACCATTAAACGTTGACGACAAGGTCACTTTTCCAGCAGACTTGGACTTTTGTAAATTTTCACTGACCCCTCTCGTAGTCATTAACCGCCATCTCAAAATCATACCCCCCAGAAACAGACGGCATCACCCCTTACACAGCCGTCCGAACACAAGCAAGCTTCCACATCGCCACAACACCAGTTTACACAAGGGTAATCTCCAAGCCCCTCCCCTCCCCAGACGAGATGTTACGCCTCGACCATGACCTCCTCGAGCCCTGGCTAGCAAGCGTCTCGTCCTACTTCTCCTCCACGAGCCGCGTGCCGCCAAAGTACGCCCTCGCCCACGCCGTCATGAATTGGCGGTACAGAAACCTCCGCATCATAATGTACCGCCCCTTCGTCATCCGTCGAGCCCTACAGGCCCGCGACCGGCGACCCGACGACTCACCGGATAACGTCCGCGCCTTTGAAAAGTGTCTGGCAGAAGCAAAGGCGACAATCACCAGCATAAGCGACTTCTGGCAACGGAACGAGCATAATCGTTTAGGTGCCTGGTATGCCTTGTGAGTGATTCAATCTCTCTGTACCCTCTTACTTATGTTTCCTCAACTCACCTACTGTCTTCAGATACTTCCTTTTTCAAGCCGCTCTCATACCCTGTATATGCCTCCGCAATGACCCAGCATCCCCCAACGCACGAGACTGGCGGGAGCAAATCACGACCACGACACGCTGTATAGCCGCGCTCGCCCCCGTGAACTCCAGCTCATCTCGCTGTTATCAAGTCATCATCGATCTCTGCGGCCGGTTTCTAGACAGTAGTGACGTTGCGATACCCGTGGCCCCAGCCTCGGCGGCCCAGGCAGATTCTGCCACGTCTCCCAGCTACGAGGCCAATACTGCACAAGCCTCGGCTCCTGAACCCATAGATGAGAGCCCTCAGACTCAGATTAACAGCGTCTTTTCCATGATGTGGCCCAACGTACCTCCCTTGGAGGCCGCCGACGTTGTCATGGGCGACGACGCCTGGATGGAATTTCTCAAGGGAGGGACAAGTGGTGATGGTGACGGGATGTGGTTCGGTAGCTAGTCTAGCTGCCCTAATCAGAAAGCTGATCTCAGCATGGACACTTGACGGGGAAGGGTATGATATGAGCAACTTCCATTGTGAACCATGCACCCTGTCTTCTAGATGACTTCTTCCATGAATTTTCTTCCTGGTCACTCAAAGCTATAGATATGTGTCCTCAGCTCCTTCTTCGACATCAAGCAAGGTCTCATAACATTCCTCCCCAAAATCTTCCATATCAGCAAACTGCGCCACTCAGATGACTAGAGACTCCTTCACCTCAGTATCGACGTCGTCGTACGACGTTGTATCCCTCGCAACGATTCTCATGGCCCACTGAACCTCGTCCCAAGTCGTCTCTCTGATCGACAGAATGGTTGCTGAACGACCGATTGTGGCTTTCTTATCTTCTGACACCTTGCAAACACATCGACACAACTTGTTCTTTCCGTCGGGTCCCAGGAATACTTTGCTTTGGTCATCTACAGGACCACCACTCTTCCAACTTTTGAATACGCCACTCAAAAACGGCTGACGTTCGGTGAAAAGATCTCGTAGCTGCAGGTGTTGCACTCTGGCAACTTTCTCCCGACTGGAGTAGATCACCCTCGCGAAAAGCTCAAAGAAGACGTCCTGTTTCTCTCGGCTACATTTAGCTTGGGCATTGAGCAGCTCTCCGATTCTGAAGCAAGTGCGCATCATCATCGCGGAAGAGAGTCCAACGACCACAGAGCGGTCCCTCATTTTGTCGGGAAAAGGGGGTCTGACGAACGGTGCCGGGCTTGGGCACTCTTTCTGTGCTTCCTTGGGATTACTCTCAATACTCGATCCAAACTTTTGATTCGGAGACGAATCAGCCGCAGTTGCTGCGCATTCTGTTACAAGATCCCAGTCGACATCTTCGTCAAGAAGATTAGGTTCAGCCGGATCAGCCTTGGGAGAAATGGCGCTCGTGCGTGTATCAGTCTCCGAAAACTGCAGCTTGGAGTCGAAGCTTGAGGCCGATCTCGAATCGCAATCCGTCTTCTGTATGACGCTTGTGGGAGCGAGGCCAGGAGGCTTATCTTCCGTATCTTCCAGCAGCTTAATTAACTCCTCTTCATCAAATCCTTCGAGGTCATAGTCATCTTCGACAATATCCTCACTCCTGGACGACGGCTGGGCAAGGCGGTCGACGTCAAGCTCAGGAAACGGCTTACCGGGATCTTCATCTACAGTAGACAAAGCCTCGGATGCGGCATCGTGGTGTTCACCGGATAGTTCTTCCACCGGTACAAACCCCTCGCCCCCTACTTTGTCTAGATTTACGTCTTTTTTCATCCAACAGTCTGGTGCCTCAGACTCTACCACAGAAACATGCGAGAAAGTTTGTGTCGGCGGCGTCTTGGGTATATCAATAGCGTCTTTAGACGGGCCCAGTGGAGTCTGTGGAGTCTGCATGAGGTCCCCAGAGAGGTACTGCTGTATGTGGCCTTCAGCTAGAAAGCTGTGTTCGAACGGCATTGGAACTAGGTTCCCATGGTCGAAGATGCTCGTTCCTACAGGGGCATCGACAGCCAACCGCTTCAACGGGGAACAAATAGCAACAGATGAAGTTGGCGTCAGTGGTCGCTTTGGAACGTTGATGGGCTTGAGAATGCCAGCCATGTCTTGCATCGTGGAAGTCTAGTCTAGTCGTATCTGGTGCCTTGAAGGTGTCAGTCTTCTGCTGAGTGAGGTGTAGAGAATCATACCTGCCTGCTTCTTCCTCAATTTGCAAAGTTCTTCAACAACATAGATCTAAGAAGACATGCACGAAGCGGACGTCAAACCCATCGACCAGAAGTGCCTCGATGATCGAAAGGGGAAATGTGAAGAAGACGAAGGGCTTGAAGGGAGAAGGGTGGAGGTTTCGAGCAGGCAATGGAAGTTCGTGGAAAGACCTTTGCCTTGCTACCAGAACGGAAGACTGGCTCTTTCCTCCGCAAGAGGTACATCCACTGGTAGTTATGAGACATCCCTGGGCCAGGCAGTAGCTGCGATACAGAGCAGGAGCGAGTGCCGTGTTCTGGAGGAAGGAATCGGTCGGGGAAGGAGCACAACTATTTGTTCCTCCCCATCGTTATCTTTCCCTCCCCCCCTTGTTTTACGCGTATTGAAATCATCTAGGAAGATGAAGGAAGTCACGTCAGATCTCCGGGCCTTTTCTGATGTTACGTATCCTCCAGGTACCTCGCTAGCTAAACGGTATTTACCAGGCACTCAAGCCACCGCCGTACAAACCCAGACACCGATCATTACGACTTCGCGATACCTTCAATAGGCTACCTGATCGGATGAAGGGGCCCATTTGATCACGTCTTGGGCTACCTTGTACGAATGTTTCGAAGAACCCGTCGTCACGTGTATCGACTCTCGGCGCTCCGAGTCGCTGCCCTTACCATCGAGGAACACACAAGAGAGGGGGTCTCGTAGTTCCTCGATGACCATCGCCTTGCTCATCTGCCAAATATCCCTTTCGGCAGATGGCTATCCTTTGTAGATGGATGCAACTGCACCCAGATCCAGCCACCATAGTTTGTCTGTTGACCGACGCCTGTTGAACGTAACTATTGACGACCGCTGTCCTTCGAACAGGCTACGCAAAAGACCATGATCGCTCTTCACGAAGTTAAGGAGATGGACCATTATTCACTTGAACACGTGCTGCCTGTTTAACTTAGCTGGCAGAACTTCGACATGTGCAGTTGCAAGCCGCTGATGTCGATGCCGCCGCTGGCACGGCAACACTGAGACAAAGACAAGACAACAACGTTGAAGGGTCTCTTCCTCCACCGAGCTATCGGCACACCCCAAGCAGCTCCTAGAACGAAGACAGAAAATGGTACGATATGAACTCCCATATCACGTATACATCACAAGATATGCTGCCGAGGACAGGTCATGGCCCCTCACCGAGCGAGAGCGCGCGCCGAGGCAAGTCACGAAGCTATTCGCAACCCGTGGCTCGGTCCGCGGAGCGGAGGCACGGGTCGGAAGTGACATCAACCCGCATTCCCGAACAAGTCAGGAGCTCCAACCGTTCGAAAGGAACAAGACAGAGATCGTCGCTGCCATGCGGTCGACTATCTCGATTTTGTCAATCAGGTACGATGCCGACGCTTTGGTTTCGATGGGAGTGCTCCCAAAGGGTCTACGTCGGAAAGAGCATGTGCCCCATTTGGGAAACAAACCTTCAATAAAAAGCCGCCTGGGTCTCGCGCGCTGTCGGGTTGGCGGGCTGTCTCAGCGCCACGAACCTGTCTCTCTGTTCAAGACTGAAATCGAGCAGCCGCGGCGGCGGGGGATAAACAACAGTGAAAATGGGGGACAGAAAGATGCCTCGGCGGCTCAGACGTTGGCAAGCAATGAGAGAGCGTTTGGCGGATGGCGGGTAGACCATCGGCGGTGATGTCAGTCCTTCAGTCAGGTGAGAGCGCAAAGAGCACAGGGTTCTGCGTGGTTGGCGCGTTTGAAAGTTAGCTCCCGCGGAAGTTGGGCCATGTGGTTCCGGGAAGCGCTGCGCTGGCGTACAAGGTGCCAACCTAAGTGCTAACAAGCTATACTAGGAGGGGTGTGTTGGGTGTGGGTGGTGGTGATGAAGAATGCCCGTGTGGAAGGATTCAAAGTGTAGAAACGAAGGTCCGCACGGGTAGAGAGGATCGATTATCCTTTGCTGAAAATAACAATGAATTATCATCCGGTGTTTTCAAATAATACTATTAAAATAATATTAATAAAAAGATAGTATCCAAAGCTAAGATCCGGCGAGAGACATCGGAAATCTGCGCTTGCTCCCCGAGGTTCAAAGCCGCACATGTTTGTCGGCCTGTTAGTCACCTCAGGCACGGGATGAGATGACACATGCTGGCGCTCTTTCGCCTATGGCTGAATTTCCATGTGAGGCACTCACTGAAATCCAAACGATGCAATACCGCAACGTCCGGGACTTCTCATTGCACACCCAGCCCATAGTTTTGACCATTGGCAGACTCTCAATCCCTCCCGGATCTGACGGAGCGGGGGATCAGCCACTCCCCCGTTACTTCGCATGGGGGGCTGGTGCAGTGCGACTCGAGGCGGTGCATCCTCCAAGGTCCCAGAATCGAGGTTGCGAAAGATGCAATGGAACTTTCCCTCGTTGTGAGACCAGGCATCAATCAGCTACAGTCATCGATTGGGGATGTCAAACTGTATTTGGGGGTAAAGATACTTGGGGAGGGGCAAAGAAGCTACCTTTGGAATCAGACACAGCCTAACTCGACCCAATTCGACTGCCGTATTTGACTTTTGAACTTCTTTGCCTCTAGCAACCTTTTTGATGTTGAGTCACATCCTGCGAGTAAACGTTCAACAAAGACCCCTTTTGGGATCCTTGGAGGGTGACTTGGAATACGGATTCCAACCAGTCAGTTGGAGCTGTGATGAACACATGGACTGTCTTGCATGAGGTGCCATCAACAAGTGTCAATCCGTCATCCTGGTAGCCATGAGCCTTGACGGACTGGGCAAAAAGCTCCATTTACTTTCGTTTAATTCTTATTTATTTATTGTTTTTCTCGGCATTCATTGAGACTTGGCGGCACGTTGGGGAGACTGGCTCGCTCGCGAACCAGACCCTGGATGTGGAAGGGCAGACTACAAGTAAGACTGCCATTGACCGGGCCTTGACCTGCATCCAAAGCTTATCAAAGCTCACCGTTGCCGGTATGATTCAGAAACCGAATATTCCAATTAGATTGATTAGCAGTATGTAGAATACCGTTTGAGTTCCGGGAGGGCAACGATGGGCATGGAAAAGATAATGTGAAAGTGAGTGTGGCAGTAAGGGTTGCAAACCAGGTGCATCGTACATTTACCCAACATCTTGGAATCAGAGATGGGCCGCATCAGATCTGGTTGATGCAAGCAAAGACATATGACCGGGGGGCTGTTAGAAAAATAAGAATTAAACAATTAGAACAATTTCAATAAATATATATAAGCAGAAAATAAAAAGTCAAACAAAGATCTTGATTATCTTCAGCTCAGTTAATGGCATGTCACCAACTCACACACCCACACACACTACTTCTTGACACCATCTTGTACTGAGCCCCACCGTTTTCCCCAGATGACGGTGACGGGACCAACGACAGGCACAGTTGCTAAAATGGTAGCGCCGACGGTCCGCCACCGTAGCCTCACCCCAAAAGGAGTGCTAATCCGCCAGCGCTTCGTTCCTCCATCCCACCCTTCTTCACCTTTCACCTTTTTCTCCTTCACACCCCCATACGAATCCCAGGCCTGGGCTCCTAACACCTGTCCCCTCACCGCTCGGGAGGCTGACTTGGACTTGCATATACACCATGGTCACCAGGTCCTCTTGCTGATGCGCTGGCATCTCTCCCTTACTTCCCAGCGTCGCAGTCGCAGTGCCAGGGCTCTGATTACCATGTTTACCAGCAGCAACCTCACGGAATCGTCATCCAAGAAAGGGCCCTAGAGATCAACTCATCACCACCATCCGAAGGAAAACAAGCCTTGACATCTTCTCGGTGAATCGGCTGATGAGGCAGGCCGCGCCGCCTCTGGGCCTCTGCTGCCCCCAAATTGGCCTCCCGAGCTTCGACTCCGTCTTCGTCGTATCTCATCGACATCGAGATGAGGGAACAGCTGTCACATCCCACGCACGCAGCCTTCCCGAGGCGCCCCCGTACGTACCGTACCGCATCTAATTGAATACCTTGCAGTTTGGTACAAAATCCTCAACACGATTGATGATGGTGGCGGGCGGGCTGCATTTCTGGTCGGGCACTACACCACCACCCGCTGCATCTCCCGGCGAATCCTCTCCCATGCCTTCCCGCCGCGCCGGCCTGCTGCCAGGACAAGGTGAGCACTGAGCACGGGAATGACAAACACAAGATGCAGAGGATCAGATTTCTCTCTTGACCGAGTTGCCAGAAACCGCAACACGTCCTTGACAGCCTGTCAAACGCCGCCCGTCCCGTCATCACGGGTGCCGCCGTTTAGAGAGCGGTCGCGTCTCATCCACTCGCCCGTCTCCAACCTTACAACGTTTCGCTACTTTTATTTCATGTCCCTTTGAAAGCTCACCAAGCTTCTGCGCCTTACATGCAACCGCCGCATTGCTGCATCCGTCGCACTTCCCCGGGCCAACTGGCGTTCGGCCTCTTTTATCGATACGAAATGCACGCCCGCCCAAACCGCAGTGTTTCACACCACAATTGCTGGTAGGTTGATGGCATCTCTGGGGACCAATTTCTCTTTCGCCTCGGCCAGACCGATAGCCTACCGTTCTTGGACGTCCCATCTACGGTACGGATACACCTCCCACGTTTTCGAGATCAACTCCACCGTTGTGCGATGCGGTTACGGTGGCGTCTGCCGTGCCTCCAGCAATGTCAGCCAGACGTGCAACTATTCCCCCTCTTCCCTCCCCTCATTCAATGCAGCAACCGCGATCGTCCCGATTCTAGATGCATCGTTTTGCCGCCCAAAGGCAGCAGTGATACGGAGGGCTGCTGATACCCCCTCATGCCTGAACCCTCCACATTTCCTGGCGAGGATTACAACAGCAGCAGCAGCGGCGGCGGCACTCCCATACCGGGGGGTCATTCGGTGCCCGCATATGCGGAACAAGATGCGAGGCCAGGTGAGGCGGCAAATCGCCGCGCCCGCTGCCGGATTGTCGGTGTGGCTTGGAGCCGGACACAGCTCTGTCACGTTCGCGAAAAGGGCCAATGTCACCGTTACAAAATGCCCCCAAATACCTCAAAAATCCAAATGCCCTCCCCCTGTGACATACCAAGAAGCAGGACTCAATGTTCCTGCGTCTTGTTGGGCAGCGATTGAGCACCCTGTTCGTCGGTTTCCCCGCGGGTGGCTTTTTCTCGGTGACATTCTTCTCTTTACCGCCCCCTCCGTTCTTCTGACACTTGGCCGGGAGGTGTTTGTGCTGGGCATCACGTTGTTGAGACACGCCAGCTCACGCATATCTGATTGTCATGCAGTGTGTCATCCCTCCTGTGCAGCTGTCATTTTTCTGCCAGCAAGTTTACCACGGGTGTTGGCTTTGTTCATTTATACTTTGATCATTCTGATCACGAACGCTGACGATGATGCCCAGAATTGCTTAAAATTGACACCTGAACTGGTGCAAGCGGACCTGATTCCCGTCGATTTTCTTTTCGAATATTTAGTTATTTCAAAAGATACTGAGTAGACTATAACGCATCGCTGTACCAATATCATTCAAATGGTCCACTTCGTTTACCTCCGCCGTTTCCAACGCCTCTCATGGGACCGTCACCGCCTCGTCTGCCCACCACAAAACGTGGCAACTTGCATGGGGTACACAGAATGGGTACTTGCGTAGAGTGCCTTTTTTTCTAGACAGACAGCCACGGTGAAATTGATGTGACATTTTGACTGAACATTTTTGCGTGACCATCCTACATAATTATTTGTTAGTCATGCGGCAGTTTGAGCCGTATAAGTGTCCCGGTGCTAGCTGGGTCCACCTCTCCGCTTTTTCGGACGGCACCCGGGACCGAACTGCATCCACTTTACTCCGGTCGACGGGGAATTCGGTGGTCAAAAGTATCGGCCAACCCGTAGTCGATATCTGTCCGCGCTGACGAGCACCACTTGAATCATGCTAGCTTTGTTATTTCGAGCAGAATGGGATTTCAATTCTATTAGAAACCCCATTCACTTGCAAAACATGATTTTCAAGGCAAGCTAGGATATCTTATATCGAGCGTGACATTTCCTCCAGATGCATCGCAAGGGGATCAAGAGCATTTCTTTCTTCTCTTTCAGCTTACAAGGCTCTGTATTCAAGCTAATTGATCTGCGTCTGCCATGAAAAATAAGCCTACTATGCATACACCTAACTTAAGCTATCGGCGTTGCCAGACCTTGAGGGCATGCCATTAACCAGGCCTCCATGCCTACCTTCCCTTACAAGGTGCGACAGATGCATTAGCTACGATGTGGAAAAGTTTCTGGCGCGCCTGCAACCGTAATTTGAGTCGTGCGTATCCGTTGTATGACTGATTTCTACTATAAAAGATGAGTCGACCGGCGTCGATGCATCTAGTCTGCATCTGATTGGTGACTGACGGCCGATGGATGGCCGTGTACTAACAGATTGATATGGTATCAAAGCCGAGATCTGCTAGCGCAGAGATGTTCGTGCCCCATTATGACTCACGTCGACTAAGTAACCGCAACGCAACGCCGCTGAAAGTCTCGGCACCCTGTCAGTTCGTGCCTGCGGGTTGGGAAGCGACTCGGAGATTCCACTACATCCGGTCCGGGGCCAAACCCACCTCATCGTCAATCATCGCCACCCGACTTCAAGCAGAATCGTCAAATACAGCCTCTTCGCCTCGAGACCATCTCGAACAACCTCTCTCCCACAGCAACCTCCAATACTCGCCTTTGCCAGCTAAGG
Source organism: Colletotrichum godetiae (assembly GCF_030913485.1). NCBI lineage: Eukaryota > Fungi > Ascomycota > Sordariomycetes > Glomerellales > Glomerellaceae > Colletotrichum > Colletotrichum godetiae. The sequence continues at coordinate 61,101 of NW_026851300.1, read as the reverse complement.
TAGCTCATCAAGAGACGGACAAGCACTGCTCCACCCGCAGCTCACTCTTTCTCCCTGTTCTTTGTGCATTTCATCCCGTTCAGCTCATCCACAATTTTCAACGTTGAGCAACATTTCCCATTCCACACACACACACCACGCCCAAACATGATTTCTCTCACAAATCAAGGCGGCAACACGCACCAGCAGGCCGTCCCCAGGCCCCGCACCGACCGCGTTGTCCCCAAACCCGTCCCGGAGGCCCAGTCCAAGGATCCCCGCGGCTACCAGCTCGAGCAGCTGCGCAAGCGCTACTCGCCCCGCGAATCCACCGCCGCCGACGGCACCACCACATCCCTGGTCTTCCGCATCAAGCCCTCGGACCCGGACTTTCCCTTTGAGTTGGAGCACTTGCAGTGCGACCTCCGCGTGCCGGAGGACTACCCCGATGCAACTCCCGTCTTGCACGTGCGGAATAGCGATATTCCGCGCGGTTTCTGCATCAACATTGAGCGGGGGTGGGAGAGGCTCGTCGAGGAACGAAGGGGCGCCACGCTCCTCGCCCTCACGTATGCCCTGGACAAGAACCTGGAAAAGTTCTTGTCGGAGCAGGAGGTGGCTACCGTGAAGTTGGTCACCTACAAGGATGAGGGCGTGAAGGATACCCGCCACCTCGAAGCCGCCGCCATCGCGGCGATCCCGGGCCCGGCGACGCAGATCACCAAGACAGCATCCTCGGCACCGGCTCCGCCTGTGAGGCACTACACTCCTGAAGAGTACTTCACCAAGGAGGATATGGCGGCTGCCAAAGCTCGGCGCGCGCAGGAGACGCGGCAGTTGGAGACACGCATGGGACGCCTGTCTTTGTACCGCCGCTCACCGGATGGTATCGTCTACACGCTCCCTCTCGAGCCTCGTCGCCGCGCTGAGCTATCTCCCGGATTGCAAGGCGTCAAGACCGTCCATCTCATCGTGCCGCTGCTATACCCGCTGCAACCGCTGCGTATCCAGCTCAACGAGTGTGAATCGCAAGACGCCGAGCCCTTGGAGGAGCTCTACGTACACAAGGCAGCGGAACAAAAGCAGATGACTCTCACGAGCCACCTGAACTACTTGGCTCAGAACATGCACGTTCTAGCAAAGCAGGCAGCGGCGCCGCCCAAGCCTGCTGCTGTTGCCACACAGGCCGTGTCAACGCAGGAACCTGAAAAGGATCCCAAGGCAAAGACACAGGCCATGGACGACGATGACCGCGGCCACATCAAAGTCATCCCGCGGCCGCCGGAATGGGGCCGTTCCGGCGCCGACGACGACAACACTGATTCATCAGACGGCTACGACTCAGAAGACGACTTGGACGAAGGCGGCGCCGACCTCGACGCCGAACCACCCAGCCTCTCCTCCGGCCTCACCCCGGAAAGGGGCACATCCATCTCCTTCCCCACCATTGAGCTCCACAGCATCGAGCTCTTCCAAGTCTCCATCCTCAACCTCAGCGTAAAGTGCTCGCGCTGCAAGACCATCAACGAAATCACCGGCCTCAAGCACGAGGTCGCCCAGACATCAACCTGCCGTAAATGCGCCGCCGGTCTGGCAGCGCAATTCCGCCAGACCCTCGTCCACGCAAACTCGACGCGCGCCGGCTTCGTCGACCTCACGGGCTGCACCGTCTCCGACATGCTCCCCAGCACCTTCATCCCCGTCTGCGCAAAGTGCTCCACCGCAAGCCAGGGCCTCGTCGCCGTCCGCGGCGACGCCGTCACGAACGTCTGCCGCGCCTGCCACGGCAAATTCACATTCAAGATCCCCACCGTCAAGTTCTTGGCAATTTCTACCGGCGGCCTCGCGGCCCCGACGACGGGACCCATCAAGAAGGCCGAGAAACTCGGTCTCCACGCGGGCACCCCGCTCCCGGACCGCGGCGCCTGCGCGCACTACCGCAAGAGTTACCGCTGGTTCCGGTTCTCGTGCTGCGCGAAAGTGCACCCGTGTGACCGCTGCCACGACGAGGCGGAGAACCACGTCAACGAGTGGGCCAACCGGATGGTCTGCGGATGGTGCAGTCGCGAGCAGCGGTATTCGCCCGAGGCGTGCGGGTTCTGCGGCCGGAGTGTTATCGGACGCAAGGGCAAGGGGTTCTGGGAGGGCGGGAAGGGTACGCGGGACCGCAAGTTGATGAGTCGTAAGGACCCGAGGAAGTTTAAGAGGGTTGGTGGTGGTGCGGCTGCTGCTGCGAAGAAGGACTGAGGTGGAGGATTTGTGGTGATGGTTGTGATGGAATGATTCAGCTACCTAGTAGGAATACGCACTTTCCATCACTGAATAAGCTTTGCAGTATTGGCAATCGTAGGCCATACGAGAAGTCCGGTGCATTTCTTCCCTAACAACAAATATCAGGCCTAGTGACCGAGGGGTGAAAGCCGCGAGGTGACGACTAGTGTATGATGCTCTACACTCTTCAAGACTCCGGCGTCCGAACCTCGGTCCAGTCGGCTCCTGTTGTTTTTTTGCCTTTTTCCTCTACAATCTAGAGTCATCTATCTGTTCCCGTAAATCAAGTACTTTGGTTTCCTGCTCAGTAGAGGCCTCCCTCTGTTGTCATCACAAAGGGCAGGTACTTGGGTGCAGCCCTAGTTCACTTTGCGATACCTGGAGCCGCGCTTCAATGGTTTAGACTTCTAGATACTTGAATCCATGGCCATTCATAGGCCCCGCTAGTATGAAGATGAATCCATCAATAAACCCAAATCCTCAAACGCCAACAACCCCCCATCAGACATCAAGGCGGCTCCCGCACACCCTCATGACCATAAAACGCAACGGTGATGATATCTCAACTGCCGCCCGCCCCTCCGGAAACCCCACGCAAGCGCCGATCCGATACCCCTCGGGCGGCACACGGGCGGATAACATTCGTTGTGCACATTTGAGTTGTGCAAAGGAGATGGGCGGCTGTGTGTTTGTGTACGTATGTGTGGCTGGGTAAAAGATGTGATGGGAATTTTCTCGATTTGTCTGCCTCGCGATTGGACGTTATTATTATTCCAATCCGTCACATGAGGGTTGATCTTCGAGCTGTGATTGGGGTAAAATGGCACAACGAATGGAGGGGCTAAAAGTTGTGAATGGTGTCGCGGTTGGTTGAGGGAGGTAAGCGCTTCTTACCACCATCACATCTTGTTTGAGAGAGGGGGCTGAGGAGTGACTTGTGACGGATTTGCTGGGGGGAAGAGGAAGGGAAATGGAATATTACTGATATCTCAGGTGTACCAGGGTTCAGAAGAGAAAATGATAAAATAATAAGAAATAACATAGGATAAGTCTTTGTCTACTAGAAAGAAATATCAAAATATTGCAATATTCCGATTTTCTGATTTTCTTACCCCAGCTCAGCCAAGTATCTTACCGATCCAATACACCCTCTTGAAGAACATCTCAACGCCACCATCGTCTCCACGCCCGCCCATCCGCACCAGCCAAATTAGTTCTTCTCTACCTTGCATCAAAAACCCCATCCTGTTGAGAACCCCCTTGTCTCACGTCGGGGACAAAAAGCGAGGAGACATCACGAGAGAAGATTGAGAAAAGCCATCTTCCGTACCTAGTCACCATGCGAAAAGAAACAGAAAGCCAAAAGCACCCTTTCCCCTTCCGTGGGCCCTTCCCCCTCCATCACATCGTTCAAAGAAAAGCCCACGAATCAGAGTCGCGTACTCTCCCCGGGGTAAGGTTCACCGGCTCGCCGGGGGCCACCGGGACGACGTTCCCCGGAGAACCCAACCCGCTGGATCTACCTACGCTGCGCGCTAATGCCGCTTCCGGAGTTCGGGTCCGTGCTTCTCTGTTTGGGCATATTTTCCTCTCCCCTTCCAACGCTCACGGGGGGAAGGGGAGGGGAGGAGAAAGATGATCAGATCAGATGTGATACCCTGGATCCTTCTGCAGTGCGCACCCCTTGTGACCATCCATGGTGCCCTTGTAGGCAAGGAAAAGAACTGCAGGACGCGCCGCGTAAGTTCGATATGGGGTGAGGAAACTTGCGTGACAGGAACGGCTCGGCTGGATGTGAGATTCTGCGGGGAAGTCCTAAGTCAATGGAATTGGACAGGGCCGGGGACTTGGGGACTTTGGCAAGCTGCTTTTCCCATAAACATGTGATGAATGATACTACCGCTCACCGGTGAGCAAGGGGCGGATATAGCGAAGTGACCCCATTTCGGCCAACAAGGCTTCAACGTGTTCTCAAGTCGATCTTCACTTCACAGAAACGTTTTGAACTCGGAAACCGTCCCTTTGTGTGGCATGTCTCTCCCTGAAGCAACGGGCTCTCAACGCCCGTCATCACTACTCGAAATGAGGCGTTCCAGTTCGTGGACTTGCATTTTGAAGTTGTCGGCGCCGTCTGTTCGGAAGCTCGCCCGTGGAGGCAATAGAGATCTGATAGCTCGTCTCTTAGCTTCCAACAGCTCTCCGGGGCACTTTTCCCGTGTTTCCTCTAGCTAGTAATCCTCATTACATGACCAATTTGATTCACATTAGCAGGAACTCTTTAACACCATGCCACGAAGATCAAGATGAATGAAAAGACTTGAATCAGGCCTAAATTGCACGACTAGTCCGCCTTACCACCGGGAAGTTCTTCCCCTAGTGTAGAAGTGGCACCAGTCACAAGAGCTACGATAGCGCGAACGCCTGACGGCGAATGAAATTTAATATCATCACCACATACTTTCCCAAGCTACGCGAGCCCGACGTTTGTCTAGGTACTTCATTTGGGCGAAGGAAGACAAACAGCAACCCCCCCAAAAGGCAGGGTCGGTGTGACGCCCTGACATTCTCCCGGCGCATCACCAAATCCTCGGGGTGGCTGCCCCGGGATTCCGGCGCATGTAGGATTGGTTGATGGTTCGCACTCCCGCTCGCGTCGGCAGCCTCTCCGAGAACCGCGTCGTGGCTACCCTCCCACTCCTGAGGGGCGCGAACTGTCTAGAACATCGTGGGTGTCTTGTATGCGACGGCGCGGGTGACGGACGTTCTGGCCGCTATGCCGTGCGGCTCAGGCATGTTGACCGGATACATCTCCCCGGATTCATGGTTTGCCACCCAGACGTGACCATGTGTCTTGTTGACTTGGTGGGGACCATTCGACGGTATCATCGTTGCTTCTCTTACTGGCGGTGATGGTGAAAGGGTCCAAATGACTCCGCGGCCCGTCTCACGTTGTATACTTTGGCTTTTCGCTATCGTTAGCTTGTCTGACCTCTGTCGTAAGGTATCGACAAGTCATTTCTATACTCGTGTAACCGTGCTACGAAGTCGTCCTTGTGCGTATACCATTTGCCCCGGGTTTCTTCCCCATACCCCAGATTCATCAATCACCCTATGAACACACGCCCTTTATCTACGCGACTCAAGCCGGCCATGTCGCGATATGAAGCATCCACCCCAAACTTGCTCCGTGTCGCTAGAGTCTTCTTCCGGCAATTTCTCATCTTGAGTCGAGAGTCCAAAACCCGCTCCATCAATATCCCCAAGGTTATATCGCCTAATAATGCCGTCATCGAATTGGCTTGTCCGTGTCAAGCAATTGCATGTGAAATGCCTTTCCTGACTCCGAGACAAACAACCAACGTCGCAAGTTGTGCAGTAAGGAACGTGAAAGCAGAGGAAGCTGTGAGTTTTCGACATGTGAAGTTGCCCCAAGCTTCCTGTGCCATGAATCAGCGACCAGAAGCCCGCAGGGTCCTCTGCAGCCTCTATAACAGTGAAGAGACGTATCCGTACGAACAAGAATAAGGTCAAGTCCGTCCCGAATACACAGCATTTCTTCGGGGATCCCCATGACATCGTTCAAAGTTCCTCCCCTGCCTCTCAGTCTTCCTTCAAATCACGATTTTACCCTCATCCAAGCCGGGTCTCTCATCCGAATCCATTAATGCGAGATTTCTACGAGCCATACATTGACGAACTCTCGGCTGGGATAAGTTGGGATTGATATCAAAGTGGTTGGTGACTCGGCGAATCCCCTCCCTCCATCTCTTTCCCCAACTCTATGCGCTGCTAGCAACCCGTATTTCCCCGGGTCTTACGTATATCCTGTGATGCTTTCAACTTGGGACGACGGAAAACATGACTCCACTGCAGAGTCCCCCCTCCTCCACCTCCGCCCCCCGCCCTTTTTTTGTATCGCGCGACTTTCGTCATGCGCATGCAGGTACGCGTTCGACAAGGAGGAGGTGCTTCATGCGGCGAGGGGTTGGTCTGGACCGGTGGCTCCAGCTTCCCTAGTTTCTGTTCTATTTTATTTTTTTTCACACGTGATGATTTTTGATGGCTGAGGCTCTGCCGTCTTGCTTGTGGTGCGCTTTCCTAAGTGCTGTCATTGGATCCCAACAACTGAATACTATCAACTGAGCAAGTTGATACTTCCATTTCCTGCCTTAGCTTGGAACGCCCTTGGGGTGACTTTTACCATAGTTTGATTATTCCCTCTCGTTCCGGAAATTATCCCAAGAGCCGTCAGTCTTTAGCCTGGAAATGTCCTATGCGAAGCAGTAAATGACCCGACGAATTCCCTCGGGATGGCGGCTATGACCCGACACCTATGTAGAGTTACCCCACAAAACACTTGCAAGAGCCGCTGAAGATAGGCATGGCAACTCGCTTCTACCACAGCAACGGATACGGGGAAGAGGGGGGGGCGGGGGGCCATGCCATTGCCATGCCATGCTTGACCAAAGTTTGGCAAAGTGTTCAAGGATCAGAACTGCCTGCCGGTCCTGGGAGGGTCGCAGCCATATCATGTGGTTGCTGTATCCGTACGATCTGCTCGTATGGATCCGTATTACATTTGTATTGATTTTTGAGGCTGACAAGTGTGCCCTTTCAAAGAACCCAAAACCGTTATCACCCTTCCTCTCCGCAAAGAAGAACGGTCACACCCCTCTCCCCCTACCATTTTCGACGACCGATGAATAGCATCCCCTGTCTTCAATCCGTGCTCCAGAAAAGAATTCCCAGGTTCTTAGAAGGAAAAGGGAGTCAGTCAAACAAGGACTGCCCAACAACACTCGTCGCCAGAGTCCAGCCCAACCCCCGTTCTCGCTGGGAAATCGGCCGAAATCTTTCTTCACCTCATCCACACGGCGTAAACTCGTGACCGGGACGGTCAACCCCAAGCGCATCCCCCATATTGTAGTCGTAAATGCACTAGGATTTGGGCGAACCATGAGCCTGGACAAGTTGTGCCATGTGCCATGTGCCGTTTTTCTAGCCCGCAAAGGAGCCGCAGTGCTACCGACCCTTTCTCCGACCTGTAGCATCAGGCGAGGCTGCTAGGAATTGTAGGATACCTAGGCAGCGCGGTCTAGATGCTGTTGGTGTACACGGAAGTGGCGTGGATTTGATGATGTAGCCTTAATGCTACTCCCGAATCCCGATGCAAACTCAGGCATCCGCACTTCAAAAAGTTCACGCTCATATTCCGAACGGGAAGCGGCAGCCGCCCGACTCGAAGAATTTTCCTTGGTGGTGCATTGGTGACAAATTCGAGAGCCGCGTGTGGTCAGTCAAACCCCATGGTATCGGAGAGGCTCCGAAAGGAACATGAACCCACGCGACATACGGAGGTCTCGGAAGGTGCCTAATTTTGCCGTCATAACGCCGTAGTTTCCATGCAAGGTACGGATCCGACATGTTCGTGCTATTTCGACCTGTCCTCCAACTTGAAAACTCCACTATCAGTAAGGTATCCATTCGTAGGGAACCAAAATCTCTGCGAATCCCCCCCACAGTTCATCGAATCGAAAAACATCGTGAACTTCACAGTGAATAAAAGGCCCCATGTCTCGCATCTCGGCGAGGCCTTACGCACTAGGCACGGTTTGAGTAAAAAGCCCAAGCCCGTCTCCATACTCCATAAAGGGCCCCCTACGATCGTCCCAAAATCTGGCACCCCCTTCCCTGGGCGACCACAGCGGGCCGCGCAAGTCTTCTGGCCCCCGAAGTTTTTTTGAGTGTAAGACGCGAGGGGAGAGAGTCATGTTCGTGGTCTTCAATTCTTCAGTGCGTCGTCGGTGCACGTTCCTTCGATATGCCTTCCAGGCCTGCTCTGCTCTGGGCCATGGGCTACCTGCAATCTGAATCGCCTCACCCGTAGGGAGCCCGTCATCGTGTGGCAATGGACGGAGACAGATGGGTAAGTTCTTCCAGGGTCGTTCCAAACTTCCGGCCGACTCATAGACTGTGGCCCTGTATCGTATGGTATGCCTTATTCCCATCTGAGCGCAACCACCAAAAGACCATTTGCAACCTACATCGACGATACCTTTACGTACATGTAGTTCAATAGAGGTTACAAAAGAAGGGCCGGCCGGTACTGACTTCCCCAATGGGAGATCAAGGTTCCGTCATTATCTGGTTCACGAGGGGGGGCTTTCGAAGTGCAAGTCTTTAGTCGACCGGCAATCTGCGAGTCATGGAGCTGGCTCGCAATGAAGGACTGGGATGAGCCTGGCTCCGGGACGCGGTTCCGTACCCGGGTGGTCGCTACCACGATGCTGGGGCCGTCAAACAAGGAGGATGGGGGGTTTTCGGCCTTGTCTCTGGTCTCTCTGTCTCTACTGCGGAGATTCTCCGCTTGAGTCGAGAGCGCGCTCAGAAGGGGAGAAAATAAAAAAACGTGGCAGGGAGATTGGCTCTCTCTGGGAGGGGAGGGAAGAGGTTTCTGTGACAGGCCGATCCCTTGTTGAAATGAGAGAGGACGTGCGCGGTGTTCTGGAAACGCAGTTGGAATATTTTGGAATTTTGGAGAAAATCTCCAATGTATTTTTATTTTATCAAATATTAAATATTATTCTGATTTCCGTCTGCTCGCACGGTCGCGAGGACGGACCGTTTCTTGACTCGTAACTCTTCCGTCTGTTATCCGTTTTTCTTGCTTGTTGCTTCGTTTCGCGGTACTTGATTAGGAGTCATTGATGGCATCGTGGATTTGAGGCCTCGATGTGATGACATTAAAGGCGTCGGTATTACCTGCAGCAAATGGCGGGATTCCACCACAGGCGCGCGTATGGAGGGAGAAGAATGTTGTGTCACCCTGCGGCGCGACATGACTGAGTATGTGGACCGAACTACCGGAATTCTGCCAGGGGAACGGAAACCGCAACTTTGGAGAGTGACGTTGCCGGCATCGATGCCAAGATAACGGAGGGCGAACATGAAAACGGATGAAGATACAACAATTCGAGGACAAGAAAAGAAAAGAAATAAAGTGTAAAGCGTCGAATACGTACATCCAGACGCAAGGCCACAATCCGTACAGATATGCGGAAAATGGTCAGAAAAGGGACGGGACCTGGAAGTCGACCCGCCGTTCCCCGGGGCCCCGAGATCAGAGAGATCAGACTGAAAACCAAACAGACGTGGCGACAGTGTAGTGCTAGACCGCCTGGAATACACCCTCATGACTCTGGTAAGTGGTCGGAAAGGCTGCGAGAATCCGCCCACGGGCAGACACACACCAGTTCGGATTGTCATCCGGAGGCCCAGCGACGTTCTGCTTTGACAGAGAAGGGTTCCGCGGCCATCAAAGCGTTGCTGCTGCGTCCACGCCACTTTCTTTTGCTAGGTACTCAAACGTTCAACACACCAGACGTCGCTGCCATCCATGATTCCATCCATACATACCCCTAGGGCGCCGTTTTCTCTGTGGTCGAGCGCCGCATCGACCTGCCCCAGCCGGCCGGGCGAAGACTTGTTGCCTGAAGCCTGGAGCAGCGTAGCAGCGTGTCCCCCCCCCTCTCTCTTCCCCGTCTTCCCTTCCCCCAGACTCACCATCCTTGGCTATTCTGTCCTCCCCCGTGGAGGGAGAGGAGACTGGATAGTGGACGGGCCAAAGGTCGTTTTCGGCGAAAGGGAACCGGTCAAGTGACGAGGCCTGTAAACTCTGTATGGCGAGGCTGGCCGCCCCCTAGATCTCCAATATGGGATGGAAAGAGGGGAGGTTTCATGTCTTTCAATGTCGGATATTGCCATCGGTCGGGGGGGAGCACTGGGAAAGACACTAAGAGTAAGACACGGCGCGGAGCCGACTGCGATTGCGAAGTGACATTGGGATTTTGAGGAACCAGAGAGATCTCTCTAAACTCTGCTTCATCGACGAGCGCGGCGCAGCATTGGCAAATGGCCTGCTATTTTGTGGCGTGAGATGCTCGTTAGGAATGTCACCCTATCGATGCCCCGAAAGCACGCGCTGGCACGGTTGAAAGACATGCTGTACGGAGTACGGGTAAGCCTGTAACGGTGTAACCTGCCTACGAACACTTCACGACAGGATCAACGTTTAGCAGGATTGTCAAAGGCCTGACGGGCACATGTCGCGTGGCTCACTTCAGGGTTGTAGGTTCCGCGGCTACTCACTTCTCACCCCCTCCCCCAGACTGAACTTCTGAAGCCATGCCTCTGTCTCTCTGGCCCATCTCCCCTGCCCCTTGCCCTTGACTGCCTGCCTGGGCGTTGACCGTCACGAGGGCACCATGGATCGGCGGCCTGGGCGCTGGCAGCTGGCACCGCGCATTAGAGCTTGCCCGCGTCAGGTGCCGAGGTGCATATCGCTTCAAGGTGGCTTCGGCATTGCTGGCTGGGAGCTGTGACTTTCTCACGAGGGGGAAACTAAGCAATGCCCTCGACTCAATGGACCATCTGCCATGTTGCTCACATCTTGAATGCCGTAATTGGAGTTTGGTAGAGGTTGACTCCATTGCAAACAGCATCTTAGCCGGGGAACTCAATCTTGATCTCCGGAATACCTTGGGCTATAGGCTATAGCAGACAGCATCGGCGATAGCTGGTTCGGCCGGTGACGTAGCTTTTGGCACCAGGCCCAAGCTTTCGGCGATGGCCAGGCCTGGGTCCCGAGCTCAGTCACCTGCTCACCGGCTCCAGCCTGCCCTGCCTCGCTTAAAGAGCTGCCGGCGTCGCCGGCATTGCGGGAGAGACCACATGAGCCGCCTACGAAATTGGTTCGGCCGCGAACTTTGAGGTTTGGTGGCCTCTCGGTAATTTGTACGCACATTGCCGCAGAATCAAATGATGGAGGTCTGAGTAATCCATGAAGCTTCAACTGGAATGTAAGACCTTCTAAACCGGCTTACGGGGAATGGTACACGGAGTACAATACCATGAAGAGCGTGTGAGGAGCCAGCTCCACCACGATAGGCGCGATGCCGTGAGTGGGAAGTAAGATACGTCTATCACACATCTCGACTGTCCAAAGTTCAGCTCAATGTACCAGTGTGTCGAAATGGGCAAGAGAAAGCTTTCACTTTGCGTGACTGCTTGGCCGGTAGCAACTAGATTTATACATCAAATATCAGAAAGACGTGTTCGGCTTACAGAGAGACAAGGGCTCCTTCACGCCGTTTTGGTTCGTTAAGAATGTGCAAGGCAGCGAAGATGGCCGACAGCTGAGCCAAAGTCATTTATAATGGCTTCGATAAATTTGATACAGAATGAATGATTCGCAGTGAAACTGTACAAGATTCGACTTTGGGTATTTTCGTGTCTGAATACCAATTGAGCCGCAAGCGCAACACCCAGGAACAAAATCAATTCTGTACAGCGCATAAGTCTTTGCAATGAGTAGAGATTCCCTCTTGTTATCTCAATGCTCGTCAACCTCGAGACGACAAGAGGAACATCTCCATATACCGAGTGTTAATGTCGGTATTATTTGTTGTGATGCTTCAGTCTGTTCTCATATACCATGCCGTTGAACCCGGAAGAAATTGCGGACGTCATGCCGGGTGGGGACCGGTGATGCGGACTTATCCCGGAGCTTTGCTCCACAGTCAGGAGAGAGAAACGGCATCTGCCGCATGGAGGCTTGCGGTGCATCTCAGATACAGCATGCTAGTTTTCGAATCGTCCTTCGGGCATCAAACAAATCTACAAGCTTCTCATCAATGGTCACTCATGCCATGAGATCTCGATCCCATTTGTGTTGGGAGATGTTGGAAAGTCAAGATCATACCTGCAACGACTGCACCCAAGCAAGTCTTTTTTTAGTCGCCACCATCATGGTCACAAACCTCCATCCGAAATCTCTCACCTTTGGAATATCATCCCAGCAGTGGCCATGCTTTTGGATTCCAGCCAAATCAGTGGCAAGCAAAGAGCGCTCGCGTGATCACTGCCAAAACTCAGTTGAGCAACCATACCAAAAACCACCCGAACCAACCAGGAACAGGTGCACTACTTGGATTTTGAACCTCCAAACGGGGGATCGTAGAGACTGTGTTTCTTCAAGCGATCTCTATGCCGCATCTAGTTAGCAACGGCACACCATCGCTAGTTTGACAGCACGTCTAGCACTTGACGCTGGACAAACCCCCATTGCCGCTTCTTACTGCCGCGCCTCACTGCCGAAGAAGATGGTTTCATTTGTCTCGGATGCCGGGGCGTTGGAAAAAGTCTGGGGTAATAAGCAACATCAGGCTGAGGGTTCAGCCCGAACGCTGAAAGTCCCGAGATGGGGTGGCCTTCTCGGTGTGATGGGACAGGGTTCACGTTAGCAGCTTTCACTCTCCGCTTGAAGCTAAGTCGTCCAAGACAATTGAATATCGGCAGAATACGAGATGCGCTGATGGAAATCCGATCCGCGCATTGTTGAGAACGAAGCTAGAGAGCGGAATTGACAGGTTGGAGTAGCCCCGGAAAACTAAACGGTCGCTCTTCGGAATATCGATGAATAACGTGGCATGGTTGCAGACGTGTCCGACGTCAAGCCCCAAATAGTCAACCGCGTTTCCTTGTCTTGTCGTCACTATCCGTGTGCACACGGGACCTGCATTTGTATTGCCAAGTGAGAACGGATAAGTTGTAATAGCCGGTAGATCCCAACGGTCTAGATCTTCTGACTCGAACGGTTTGTTTGCGACGCCAGTGAACCCCGGCATTCCGCTGCAGGGTCACCAGAATAATCAACGTCCGGGGAACGCTGTCCCGGGGTAACGGAGGACAAATGACCGGATGACGACGGCGGCGCTGGTGTGTCCCTCTCATCCTCGGTGAGAGCGTTTCGGCGGAAATGTATTTTGACGAGCTGAGTTGGACTAGAGGACGGCAGGGAAGCTTGACACGTGGATCTCGCGGAGAAGCACTCTACCGGCGCGGAACAATGGGGGGCCACCCTCCCTCCATCTTACTTCGTTTACGTCTCATGGGCCATCACACATTTCAAGCTTCCATCCAAGTTTTGATCTTGCCTGCCGTGAGATTTTCAACCCATTTCTGACTCGAAGATATTTGCATAGCGACTCGCAAGTTTTCTTTTTCCTTGAATACACACCTCTCTAAAGTAGGTTTCCTCCGAATCGTTATTCCCCCGTTTTCACACCACCATCTCTCAAGGCACAATTAAACGCCGATGACGTGGTTCGCGTTTATTGGGATGATATGTCCCGTCCCTGATCTTCACTCACCCTAGCATGGGGAGAAGCTCTCAGATGCAGGATGGACAGTCGTGAGAAAAGCAGGCAAATAACAGAGTTCATGCTTACTTCCCCCGCTACAATGAAACGATGCCTCTAGTCATGAATCTCATTCTCTCCCCCCTCACCCCAGGAAGTAGGCGTGTGGAAATGGGGTGTCAATGCTTAGGATTTCGCGAGCCAAATTCAGGCCATTGTTCAATTGACCCGCACAGGATTGGATGAACGCCATAGTGACCGAATAGCGAGACTTGACCGATGGCCCTGGTGGTGCGCATTTCACTTTCTCTCGCGTCCTTTCACATATCCGCTGGCCAGTGCTTTTTTCACATGTTCCCCTTGACGCTCCCACATGAGGCGCAAAGGGAACGGTTTCTGCAACTGCGAAGCGTTTGATGTTTTCCTTGAACTGAGGTTCCGTTGATGTGTCGCTCAAACGCCGACGGAAGTTCCGTATGACTGAGCAAAAGTCAATGAAGGCTGCACGCGCCCACGCTGGCCAACATCTTCCGAATGATGATGGTGTACGGCTTCAGGGGTCGGCGTGACTTGGTGCGTCTTGAAAGTGAGACAACTGAGCCCTTCTGACAGGCTTCCATTCGTCGGTTCGTTTACACGGCTGGCCAACGCCGCGGGATTCGCAGGGCTAATTACTGTGTAGGTATCCGTAGATGGCTAGGTAATCGCCGACTGCTGTTAACTTCCCCCGGGGGCCCGGAGAAAGCCGTAAATTGAACCCGAGGGTCTGGGAGGATAAATGACAGGTTCGCTCGTGGATACGACCTCTCCCAGCCAGCTGCCAGACTACTGGAATTCCTAACAAGACAACCGGTTTCGAACGGCGAGCCTACGTCGAGTCGAGGATGAAGAGCCGACGCCAACCAAGGATCGTGAAAGTTTAAACATCGTTCCGAAAATGACTTTTCCCCCTCAAGGGCTTACGCTTCCTGCATTCGGGATGATAGCCCGCTGGAAAGCTTGGCCTCTCTTGACTGCGGTAGTCTTGGGGCCGCAACTACGTATACGTACATGGTCCCTCGCAAGCAACCGCAATCTGCTTGCTAGCCATCGGAGATGTGTAGACCAATTGGTAGCAAGCGCGAGTTTTGAGTTGCCGCCCAACACGTGTTGGTGTGCAACGATCTGGTGATGGAATTGTTCTAGAAGGTGGGTGAGGAGGCCTTCCGTCCCAGGAAATGAGTCCCGGAAAGCTACGAAGAGGGGCCGGACGATGGGGCCGGGGAAGGGAAGCCGGTAAATTGGAGGGAGCGTGTCGGTAGGGTGGCCTTGGTTGGTTTGAGGAGGGAGGGGGGCGTGGTCTACTCTCCGGCGGGGGGCTGGGTGTCCGGCGAGGTGTTGGAGGTTGGAGATGGAAAAGGGCAGATGGCATGGGTCAGTCGGTAGGAATAGAAGAATAAAATAAATAATAAAAAAAGCAATAAAACGAGTTACTAGTAGGTGTGGTGGTGGGAGGTGACATTTGGCGTAGAGGAGGGTGAGAAGGAACAGTGATGACTGCCCCCCCTTGGCGAGGCCGGGTCCGAAAGCTTCGGGAACGCGCTACACCACGAAGGGGAGAGAACCCCGAGGTCTACCGAGCAAGGTGTGGTGGCCGCGGATTGGGTGTGTGGTCGCCCGAATACATTCGCTTTTCCACGAGATGGTGCCGTGAAAGGACCGACGGTGGAAAGTCTGAAAGAAATCATCGAAGATCTCATCTAAAATCTGTCACTTTTGGTTACTATCTAGGTTAAATGGAAATGGAGAGGGTTGGGAAAGAGGAGAGATAGGATGACGCCCTCGGCAGTCTACCTACTCAGATTTTTTCTCTTTTTGCTACCGTCTTCTGTCTGAGGGCAGGGTAGTGTTGACAAGCGGGAAAAAATACCGCTTTAGGGCCAACGGTTGGGAAAGTCGATGCGGCGAGTATTGTCGCGAATAATGAAGATCATGACGACGAATGAGAGGAGCGCCTTTGTTTAGTTTTTTTTTTTTTGAACCACCAATACCAAGGCATTCAAAGTCAGAGAAGCGTTCGAATGCGGCCGCGATGTTCGGAGTTTGGCACTATTCAATCCTGAGCAGATTCGTTAAACTCTCATCGCACCGAAACCGTGAAATCGTGCAATGGACTTTGGGAGGCGTTTGGCTTGGCTGGGCTCTATTAGAGCTGGAACAGGACCCTGCAGCTTTGGTTGTTACACTGCGCCGAACTGCAAACTTGGGAACAGAGAAATAAGGTTATGTCCTTCTTCCCCGACGCCTTGGACAGACAGCTCGGTGACGGTCGGTCAGTGCTCTGCGCTTCGGACTTCCCTAGCATCTGGCCACATACAATCGCTACCTTTGATGTTTTGGCGTTTTGGTGGTAGTTGGATAGCTAGTCATCTGGGTAGCTGTCATGAAGGGTTGAAACCAAGGACGGAGAGAAGCCCGTCGGGGGGCCGTTTCTTTTCGAAATAGTCATCCGTTCAAGCAATAGCCGCGGCGTACCGTTACAAGATGGCTAGAAGTATCCTGACAAAGTACCAGATGTACCATCAATCCTGAGTCGTTATTTCCAAAAGGTTTTAGGAATACGCCAGGTCATGACAGATGTGCACCATCATCGAAGGAAAACGTTGAGAGAAATCCAGTAACCGTGCCAGAACAAGGGGCAAGAAGCATGGGCCCGGCCGGCAACGCGTAACGGGAGCCCCCCCGTCTGCCGTACAGAATCAATGTCTTGGGTTTGTTTTTGGTTCCGAGGAGGGTGTTGGTAGAGAGACGGGTAGACGCTCCAATAGTGATGGGGTTGTATGACATCAAGCCTTTACCCCATCGGCGATGACAAGTTTGTTGTCGCGCCAGCATTGGGATAGATCCTCAGCAATTCCCATTCCCGAAATGATCACACCCCAACGAAAAATCAGTCGAAAATGGACTGTGGATAGCAGGAAAATATCAGATCATGGGATCTATGGGATCTGACTTGGTCGATGAGAGCACTGTACCCAGTCAGATGGTGATCGAAGTCAGGGAACCTGACACGGATTCCCGTTTCTTTGGAGCGAAGTTGACCTGGGCGAACG
This sequence comes from Colletotrichum godetiae, assembly GCF_030913485.1. Classification (NCBI taxonomy): domain Eukaryota; kingdom Fungi; phylum Ascomycota; class Sordariomycetes; order Glomerellales; family Glomerellaceae; genus Colletotrichum; species Colletotrichum godetiae. The sequence goes on along the minus strand of NW_026851300.1, from coordinate 44,561 downwards.
TCACTGACGTCTTCTTGAGGTGGAGAACTTTTAAGGGACCATGGGGTTCAAGACAAAAAAAACTCAGATCAAATCTGGGGAAAATTGGTCACCCGAGCTCCACGATTTCGTCAACTTTCCAAAGTCAGCCTTGTCGATGGGGGTCCTGCGTCCCAGTTCCAGACCTCAATGGTTGCCGATGGGATGGCCTGGAACAGACGAACGAGTCAAACCCCTTGAATTTATTGGAAGAAAAAACAAGAAAATGGCAAACATTGTAAGGTGCAGGAGGTCCAGGAGGTTCACGCGGAGATTGATTGACGTGTGGTTCTGGGGGTCCGGATTGGAGTCCAGATGTCGGATCCGGGGTAGACGATAACGTCATGTTCCCCCACCCGGGGTTCCTCTGTTTCCCTGTCAGGGTGGTCTATCATTACGGGATGAGGAATCTCCATCTCATAGTTGAAACCACAATTGGCTCCGTTTTGACGTCTGTCCAACTACAATTATGATTTTGGAAAATAAATAAAAATAAGACCAAAAAGTAACGAGCAAAATAACAAAATGTCACCCATGAATAACACAAACATTTATTAAAATGATTAGCGTATGGGGAACTGAACACATCCCAGTTTTTTGGACCGTTTCAAGCTCCGAAGAAGCAATCGACAGCAGGGAAACCACACGCACGCACACCCCCATGAGGAGTTCGAATTAGGCCAGTCTGCATCTGTATGCAGAACATGCTGCAATGATACAGCCCAGGGGAGGGAAGACGAGTGGGGGTTCGCAGCGCGAATAAAGCAGATCCGAAATGCACGTCAAAAGTCGGTGAGGCAAGCCGTACCGCTCGGCTGACTGCCACGACAACAAGAGAGGTGTGGAGTTTCTCTCGTCTTTTTCCCAATCGCATTTTTGGTGGTGAGGGGCTATCTGTACACCACACACCCACGACGAGAGAACGAGGGACAACACCAGAGGGGGAGGGGGGGCAGCAAAGTCGTGATTTATCTTGTTGTTGTGCTTCCCCCCCCCCCCCCTCTATAACGTATTCGTAGTGGTGTCCTGCAACACCTGATAGCTTGCTCTACTCTGCATCGGCCCCTCCATCCTCGATTGCCTCGCCTTGAGCTGGCTCTGAAGCTACCAAGGCTACCTCGTCAACGGCGCCTCGTCGCGGGAGCGAGTCCCGGAGCCGGCAGCGGCTTTTGCGTGGGTGGTATGGCTGCTTGAACGAGTGTGTGGCAGTCGTCAGCCACCAATTGAGTTCTTACTACTCATCACCAACTAATCAAGTGGTCCTGAACTCTCAATACCACTCGCTCAAACCTGATCCCCCCTTGGATGTTGCTTCCTACCAAGCGTATTGAGATATTGAGCGAAATGCTCAATTGCAAACCAATTCATGTCACCAATTCGTTCTCGGTTTCAAAACGGTAGAAAGTGGATCACGCGATGTGAAATTTGAACAACCACCACGCAGAACCTCGACCGTACAGTTGCAATTGCGACTTCTCGCCTAAGTCTCAAACTCGAACTAAGGCAGGCCAACCACCGATGTTGGACAACTCACCACCTCCGCCGCTAACAATCAGAGAGAGAAACAGAGAGAGAGGGTAAAAGATGGCCAGTCAACAGAATCTGTAACTCCACGCGGGCAATGCGCAAAGAAAAGAAGCGGTTACACACCCTTCCTTCTAGTCTTTCCCCGCCCCTGCGCGACAGCTGGAGCTAAAGATTTCGGAAACAGCCTTAACCGCCAACAACATGCTCGTCGTCGGCAGGGCGGTGAAGAATTTTGGCGCCTACCTCGAGAGATGGTATACCGACCTTGCTCTTCGGCTATTGCTATTGAAGAACAAAAAAGCGTCTCGTGGCCTGGCCAAATGCAAACCCCCACCATAGAGGCAGAACCCGCCCAAGAAAGAAAATACTTATTACGTGCAGTATAACGATGCGGGGTGGTCCCTCTGCGCGTATACGGTGCAATAGGTCCTTTAGCTTTCTGGCCCTTGATCAAGTCTCGAGGTGAAGAGTCATCGTGCGCCCTTGTAGTTAGTAATCTGACGTGTTCTTCTGGAATTGCTTCTCTTTGGTGGGGTTATTCGGAAAGTGAGAGGGGTTCAGGGCTTTTCCAACACTAAATTTGGTCTGAATTCTCCATCTCGAAGATTTGAACCAAACCAAAATGCCTCGTTTCCCCAGGGAGGGGGTGAACGTGAAGACTGAAGCTTTGGGCATCAACAATGGCTCCAGGGAAAACAGTCATACGCACAGGATCTGGGAGGGGACAAGCATTGAGCTGGCCGGTGGCCCCAAAGGAAGCAAAAGTGATAGCTTCCTCTGCCCCTCACCATCGTCGCCCTCTCCCCGCCCCGCAAACATGGTCTTGGAGGGGTAAACGGGGGATGGATGGGGTGTAAGTCCCCCCCAGGTAGGTAGACTCAAGAGGCATCGTGGCCCCTGGCGGCTACGTGCGGATGCAAAGTACTCAAGTCTCAAAGTCCCTGCAGGATCTGTGACCGTCCATCACGGTTCCGCATCCCCGAAGGAGGGGAGGCCACGATCCGGTACACCTACAGGGCATTCCGCCTATCCCGCCACGCGCCTTCACTCAATCTCTCTCGGGCATATCCCGACGATTGATCAACCCTACAGCCAGGGCTGCTTACAGCCATACGCCCCGAGGCATGAGGCATGAGATATGAGGCAAACCTTGGCCACCATTTCAAGGGTCTCTTTTGCCATTAGATCGTCATAGGGTCACCTGCGCAACTATTCAGGCCTCCGAAAAAGAGGCAACCAGACGTACCGCCCGTTTCTCCATCGCCGCAGGCAGAGGCAACCAAGATCCCGTCCCGTCCGAGTACAACGCCTCCTCCGAACCGCGGTGCGGACATTTCCCCGCGCAGCACTGAACGGGACGTCCCTGTCTGCGCCAATTTGGAAGGACTCGTCAGCCCCGAGTGCAAAGCCACACCCACTCACGTGCCTCTTCCACCCCACCCCCGAAAGTTGGGGCTTAGCTCACGTTCTGCCCGTCTCCAAAAAACCTCGGCCGAACGGCGAGGCCGTGGCTCCGCAAGGCCACCACAGCCTCAGGTGGAGCCCGGCAGCTTTTGCTTGCTTACGTACACAAAGTGACGGGACCCAAGAGCCGCGCGCAAAAAGCCATACGCACGGTCCCCCCCAGATCCCACCACGTGCTCCTGGCCCCCGGGTCCGGGGGTGAGGACCCAATGGAACCAATCAGTGTGTCCAATTACACTTCGTCCCAATGATCCCGTAACCTTGAAGCCCTTTGTAAGCCGGCCCCTCTTCTTCGATGTGGAGATGGTTCACGGGAACAAGTAGGAAGAAAAAGAATAAAATATTCGAATAAAATATTGAGAGGGGAGAAAGGACAACGTTTTGGACAGTCAGCAAAAAAAAAAAAAAAAAAAAAAAAAAGCCAAGATGGCACCGGGGAGACCCCGATCCCACCCGCGGCCTTATTATGGAGTTGCACCCACAGTCCAGACTTTGAAGCTGGCAAGCTGGGCAAGTTGGAGAGTTCGCTGCATGCTGCAGCTGATCCAATTGAGTGCATCGAAACGTCCTTATGATATAAAGTGCGCATAGTCAGCTTTTATTCGTCACTTTGCCGGTACATGTACTGCGGATGCGTAGTGTGAGCCGCAAGGTAGTGTTAGGCAAATGGCCAAGAGCCATCAACACGTCCCATTCCTTACCATCACCGAGGAGGAACCGAGATATTTTCGTCACCCCTCCACGGACGTTGTGGATATATGTTGTATGAAAGAATGACAAAAAATCATATTTTTTACTTCGCTTGAATTCCCATAGAATAAGGCATATTTTCTTTCTTCTCCCACCCCTTTGACTGCCAATACTGCGTCCCCGCTGCGGTCGTGTCTCCGTAACGCGCGCCAGTGTTAGTAATCCAGGCTGATCCAATGGCCTGGCCGAAATGACCAGTGTTCCGGAGGGGGTTCCGATGCGGACGAGATTCCGCACTCCTGTCTCACCAACCATTCCATTGCATTGTTCCAAAAGCCTCAACACCCAACCATAACTACCTAGCACCTACTTAGCTCACATGCATCCATCGGCAGTCGGCAGTCTCTTCTTTTGACGTGCCAGATCCGAAGCGGGGAACCGATTGTCGACATCGGAAAGAAGAGGCTTGGCATTATCGGACTGATAGTATCCTGCTCGAATGATGGTTGTCATATAGAGTTCACATCCGGAGTCGCAGCTATGCCAAGGAGGAATAGAAAACTCGTCATATCTTTCCGGTTCCCATTATCGGCAACTGGGCAAAGGCTACTTACACGGCCAACGGCAACGGCATCAAGCACGGCCGCATAGTTCGGAACGTTGACAAAGGTTAATCGCATCCGGGACAGTCACATCTGCCCCCCAAATACAGTTTTCCGATTGAGGGTGGCATTCATTGCCCCTGTCTATCTGCCTGCCATGTGTCAAAAGGACAGCAAAAGGACGGCATGCTTTTTTGGCCCTGGCTGTATTTTCCCAAATCTCGAAACTACCTCGGGCCTACTTTTTGCTTCCCTCGAGCGCCTGATACTCATCTCGGACAGTCTAGATCCCGGGTCCAGAATCCCAACCACCACGACTGTGTCTTCAACGAACAACCTGACATGCTAGGCTATTCTTGATACCGAGAGAAAGAGGAGAATGTGGACCTCCTTGGAGCTGGTCTTTACACTTGGATTAGGAAACCAGAACCTCTCACAGTGGCTAAATTGCACCCACGCAATCCACACCCATCGCCGACCCGTTCAATGCCCTTTTTTTCTTCTCCAAATTCCTCAGGCAGGCAAGCCTGCAGGGAGAAGGGATGGATGGGAGCGTGAACCAGTGAACCCAGAGCCCAGAGCCTCATTGTAACTCGTTACGTCGCGGCGGGCGGTGCGCGCAACATCCGCTGAACCCGTCTCCCACTTTGTACAGTCTCGTCTCAACGAAACGCGCTCTCGTCTTGTTCTCCACAAAGGCGCCGAGTTCAGCGCTACTGCTACTGGACTCGGGGATGCTCTTACTTACACGCACACCTTACCATAAGCCCTCCAGGAGTCCAGCCTCCTTTCTCCAGTAAATACCAAGATTTTCTTCTCCTTTCTTTGTAAAAGCAAAAAAAGAACGGAACAGGACCACACCCGTTCAAGAAAAGAATCGGAGAAAAAGTGCAAATCTTCAACTCCACATTAAGGAAGTTGGGGGTTTTCCAGCCCCGATCTGAAAAGTTGAAGGCTTTTTCCCACCTTAATGCCGGCTTTCGTTCATGTAGCACTTGTCATATTCCGTAGGACGCGGGCAGAACCTATAGACGTGGCGGGAGGTGGATTTCTACAGCAAATCGCCTACTACGAGCAGGCGCGGCGCCTCACGCTCGCGTGGTATCTCTGACTAGAACGCGTTCGAGAACTCGCAAAAGGAACCCACTTCTACAAGATCGAGACTGAGAGAGAGAGAGAGAGAGAGAGAGAGAGAGAGAGAGAGAGAGAGCGCCGCCGACCGATGATAATTCCAGCGAATTTGATCGCGAAAACACTGCGACGTAACTGCAGTAGTTTCGGGGACCGACCAAATGGGCAAACGCACGCCAATGCGCGTGAAGGTGCCAGCAGAGTGGTATCGTAATCGCTAGTAGCTTCCCATTGGCGTTTCCCTCTACGCTATTGAAAATCAGCTCAATGGAATGCTGGTCAAACCCGTATCTAGAGAATTCGGAGTGCGCGATGTCGATAGTCAGGTATCGTATCAGCAGCCAGCAAGTTAATTGACAATGATTCTTGTCGTTGCCCTCGATTGGGTACGTGATTACTACGTATGTGAGGTGGACTGTAAGCAACGCTTTGCTTCCTCTAGATAGCTTCAGCACAGGCTTTTGCACATGTCACAAGAAAGGATACGCCCAATTCCTCCGGGTGTTTGACATCAACTACGCAGCATTTCTGACCCCTTTTCCCCCGCTGGGACGATGGAGATATGCAGTGGTCTGGGCGTGGAGCTTTCCATGTCTGTTCGTTCCATTTTGGATCGGAAAATACCCTACACGTCGTTTGTATGCCTCTCACGGAACACCTACACATCTCCCAAATCCCAACAAACATCGGAAACACATTTCTCGTGACACGAATTTCCCCCCCCGCTAGTTGATAGCATCGCAAACACTTATCGTCTTATCCTTTCCCCGCAATATCATACCAGGTGAATTACTAGGAAAAGAAAGGGAACAAACGGCCATCCTGCGGCCGCCGCCTTCCCCCTTCACTCTCGCAAAGGACAACGCCACGATGTCTTTAGCCAAAGACATGGAAGGCAATGCGCCCCGACAGGATCCGACAGGGCAGACAGGACCGCGAACAATGTAAGCAAATAAAATCGCATCCAAAAAAAACCGGCAATGTGCCGTAGGCAGGTTGAAAAAGAAAAACGAGACAAACGAAGACAAGAAAGAAAAAACGCACAGCGGCGTCCGGGCACCTGGAGTCAAGCCATGAAGCCTCCCTACGAGTCTACGACTAGGAAAAGACGATAAATAAAGCCTGTCAGCAGATCTAGCGCCTAGCAAACACCCCCCTTGTGCGGCGTGCGGCGTGTTGCCCCTCCTCGAATTCCGCGGAATGCCGGGTGAGCAAGCCACACGCCAGTCCCCCAAATCTCTTTCTCTCTGCGTCAGGGTATTAAGGAACTACGTTGATGGTACGTACTGGTAGGAGAGACGTAGAACATTAAGATAGCTAGGTATTCGTGCGGACAACGGCAGAGTAGCAGACGAAAAAAGTATCGCAGCCTATTTCCCCGGATTACTGGCACACCTCATCAAAGGGAGAACAGACGTCAAATGTCGCAATCTTTTCCCCAGATCGCAAAATACTAAAGGGAAAGATCCATCCGATGATAAATATGTTACCGTTTTACACCAAAGATCGGTATCCCACAACGCCAATGCCAATGCCCTCCCCTTGACAAGGTCTTGCGATCCGGGGCACCTGCGCAGCGCAGGTTAGACCAGGCGTTTACGCGTCTACGTTTGTCCCAAATGTTTATTCCCCCCCCTCCCTTTCCTCGAGAATCCGTATCCCGTAGTGGACTGCCGATGTGTGTAAGAGAGAGAGAGAGAGAGAGAGAGAGAGAGAGTGTGTGTGTGTGTGTCCTCTGCCCGTCCGTACCTCTGGGAATACCTCTGCAAAAGCCAAGATCGACTCCTCACCTGACAGCCTCAAACTTTATCAACCCCCCTCCTCTTCCTCACTACTGTGTAGTATGTAGGTAACCCCCCGCTTCCTCCCATCATAATCTACCACGGCAACAAACCACACACGATCGAAAACAAGATCCAAACAAACAACAGATGAACAAAACTCTCAGGAAAAGCAGAAAAAGCCATCCCTCGGCAACACGCGGGCGCGGTACGGTACTCCAGCTCGGTCAGAACCTATGTTCCACTGCCTTCCTACCATGTGTATGTGTACGAAATATGTGTCGCTGTAGATAGACCTCAATCACAGGCCAAATACCTATCCCCATCACTCAAAGGCCCAGACAGTAAGAGTGAATCAATCTACCCAAAATGCGCAAAATGTTTAGCCCGCGCGACGGGTCGGGTGTGGCAGTAAAACCACTCCCTCCCATTGCAATGTAATCCAGTACCTCATCCGTACTCCGTACCGGTATCGAAACCAGCAATAACGATACCGGCCACTTTCACATGTCCACGAAAAGCGTCCGCAGTCGCAAAAATACCAAAGCAACAAGACTCTGTCCCATCCTCCGTACACACGCGCTCTCCAGAAACCCAGCCCAACCTCAATGCGACTTGACTCTCCCTCTTCCTCTCCCCTCCCCTCCCCTCCCTCATCCCCCCCCTGGCGCAGCCCTAGCGTATCCCGCCGTCGCCTTGGGAATCCCCCATGTCAGCAATGGCCGAGCCCATGCGGTCTGTTTATCATTTCTACAGAGTACCTAAACAGATACCTAGGTAGACTGATAGAGACAGAGAGAGAGAGCGCGCGCGAGTCTGCAAAACACCGACAACGGGTTCTGCTTCCGGCCCTCGGGCTCGTGATGGACCGCAGCTCTAGTGTATCGGCCAGCGGTGAGCGCATGGGCTCGTTCGTCTGCGCTTCCACCCATCATCAGTCAGCAGCAGTAAGTCATCTGCGCCCAGAGGTTTGACTCAGTCTTTGGTCCTCCCGGTCGTGCCAGTCCGTTCAAGGCCACGGCCTGCAGTGGGCGTCACAAGGCACATTGAATGAAGAAAGAAAGGATTGCAAGTGTCACTCTGATAAGACGAATGTTTGATTGAATGGCCAACTTTTATTCATGTTTTTGCTAAACTCTTTTGACGATTTTGGTATTTTTTTGGTTCGTCGCAATGATCTTGCTTTTGTGGTCCATCTACGCCGACCTTCTCGTGCGCTTTTTGTTTTTCAAACCAGCCTTTTCGACCCCCGTATGCCCTTTCGGCCGTTCTCGTGGGAGATCTCCACTTTTGGTCTTCCACCACCCAATTTTTCTTCTCTCTCCCGTGTCTGGTCATCAGCATGCCCCAGTCAGTGTCAGGTCCTGCTGTTGAAGTCGCCTTCGGGCAATGCCTTCTGTAGATGTGTTTTCCCCTCCTGTTGGTCCTGTCCATAAAGTACAATCCACCTCTCTCAACTTCCGTACAAAACTTTCAAACAGCCATGTAAATGCAGAGACCCAGGCCCATTGATAGAACATGAAGGTGGTATGTTGCGAAGACAAAACAGACCATGGTATCGTATGATGAATAGACGCCGTGCAAATGTGTGAAAATTAAAATCAGGTCCAGAGGGCCCACCCCGAGGCCCAATGAGTGCACCCGTGTCGTATCATGAGACTGACTAGTCCCAACTATGCGCGCCCATGATTAGGGTAATATGATGAATGGCAGAGCCGACGCGATGCCGCCGCGCGCAATGCAGTGTAAAAGCAACTAGCAACCGCTGTGCTCGAGCGGCCTCAAAGGGCACACGCTCGTCGGATATCGTGTCAAGTGTGTGGTGCGGTAATGTGGTGTTATATATGGCAATGTGTAGATGGTTTACCATCCCTTGGAGTGGTAGCCTCCAAAGTTGTCCGTGTCCTTGGAGAAGTACTGGGGGTTGACAGGGGCGTCTCCGTTCTTGAGGCAGACCTTCTCGGGGTACTGCTTCAGGTTGGCGACGTCGTGGGAGGTGTGACGTCTCTTGAGGACGGCATTGGCAGTAGACGACTTTTGCTGGCGCTCCCAGAGAAGGTTGCGGCGAAGAGACTCGGTCAACTCAGTCGCAAGCATGTTGCGGCGGGTAGTTCGGGGTGACAGGGCAGCCTGGAAGTGACTGTAGCTGGCCGTGGCATGGATAGGCTGGGCAGCCGAACGAGGCACCTCGTTGATTGGCTTCAAAGGAGAAGAGCGATTGCCGCGCTTCATCATAAGAGGAGCGTCATCGGAGTCGTTGGGAGAGACGGCCAAGGTGGGAGGAGCCGGGTGGCTGGTGCGCGACCAGGGAAGTGCCGAGGTAGACTGGGAAGCAATGTTGCTGAGCTTAGTAGAACGGTCGTTCTGCTCTGTCACCATCAGTGTGATCAAGGAACGGCGCGAAGTCAAGTTGACCTTGGAGTCGACACGCTGGAAGAAGGTCTTCTCATCAATGCTGGACTTGTTGCTGTCCTCGATGGAGTCTTCCCAGTCAGAGGAATCGTCGTCGTCATCGATGGCGCTCTCATCGACGTAGTCGGTCTCTGAATCGTCGGCAATGGCAGAGTTGTCGTCGTTAATCATACGGGTGGAGACGTGGTCAGCGAAGGAAGTCGTCTTCTTCTGACCGCTGAGCAGGGAGCCGGGTTGGGAGGCTAGGGCACTCTTGAGGGAGCTGTCTTCCTCAGAGGAGCCGCCGACCTGGAACATCTTGCGCTTCTGGACAGGAGCGGGAATGGGTCTCAGGTTCTCGATACTGTGGCCTTGCTCACTTGAGGAGCAGGACTCGCCTATGGAGAACATGGGCTGCTTCTTTGACAGGATGGGCTTGGCGGCGGGCGACGACCTCGGCTCGGGAATGGCGGCGGGAGAGATAACCTTGGGAGAGGCAGGAATGGCTCTGGAAATCTGGGATGGAGAGAAGCCGCGGACGACGGTGGTGCGCGAAGTAATTTCGGGTGAGGTCGGCTCTTGGGAGTGCTCTTCTTCCGATGACTTGCAAGGCGACTCGGTTGTGGTAGATCCGGAGTGCTCGTAGACGGGGGAGGCAGGTGCCAAGTCGGGCGTCTCCTTCATAGGAGGCATATAGGGGGATGCCATTTGCGGGAGAGGTGCGGACAAGGGCTCGTTCTCCTTGATAATGGAGACGACCATCTTCTCGAAGTCGCCGGAAGTGATGTGGCGTTCTTTGCCACGGCTGCGGTTGCTGGCACAAGAGTCCTGTCTTTGGATTCTAGGGCGGATCTCGAGGGGTGCGGACAGTGAGGTGAAGTCGACCGCCTCGTCGTCGTTTTCTGAGTCGACACTGCCGGATAGTTGAGGAATATCTTGTATTCTGCTCGCTTGGGGGATCTCTCTGGGCAAGCTGGTGGCGGTAATGGAGGCTTGTTCCTCCTCGGTGCAGCAGAACGTTTCACGGTTCCACAATCGCCAGCTGAGGTTCTCTAACCTGCGGCCCTGTTCAACAGACTCTGCGCACTTGGCAAAGACTGGAGCCGTGTTAGTAGACGCGAGATGCGCGAGCTCCTTGATAGGAGCAGTCAGGTTTGAGGTGCTTACCAGTCCACATGCTGTAGAGGTTCTGAGGATTTGAGGTGTCGACCTTGTTTATGACATTGGTGTCCACAGTCAAGACGTGCGTATCAAGAGGGTAAGGCATTGCGCCGAGGTAGTCTGCTCGGATTGAGCAGCTGGCGGTAGTCGGTTCCGGGTATATGGTGGTTTTGAGATTGAAGCAACACCCAGTGTTGAGGGTGTGTTGGATTGGGTTGAGTAGGGCAGATTCGGCACCTGGAGCGAAGCGGGATCGATGTTGTCGAGATCGGCAATTAGGTCGCGGTTCGTGGTTTTGCGGGTGGCGGTCGATGATGTCGACAGTAGAATGATGGGCACTATGTGCGTCGAGAAATGATACCGCTGAAGTGCTGATGCAGGCGTCGAGGTGCGGAAAGGCGAAGACAGGAATGCTTTAATTTGATGGCGTTTACGGGATGGGAATCCGGAGAATGCTGGCTCTGGATGTGCGGAGAGATGTCGAGTCGAGGGTCGAGATGTGCTTCTGGTGGAGCAATGAAGTAAGAGGAGAAGGGAAGGGTGGAAAGTCTGGGGGAAGACGGACGTTAATAATTATCGTCACCTCGGGTTTGGCTAGAGAGAGTTGTAAGATGTGGATTAGATGGCAGCGGAGTGGGATGCATGTAAATAAGTATAGGTAGATGTAATGTGCGATGGGCAATGGGAAGAGATGGGGATTTTGGGGGGGGGGGTGTTGGGACTGGAGGTGTGTGGAAGGGGGACGGGGGGGCGTGGGATATGTTGGCATGGGGGTGAGTCGCGGTGAGTAAGGTAAATTGTATTTCCTCACACCTCCCTCAGCATGGGACAAGAAGACAAGAGGGGAGGAGCGAGCAGGGGCCCCCGGTATGGGGCACTACCACCTGGTAAGAGGGAAAAAAAAAAAGAAGAAGGAGAGGAGGAAGAAGAAGAGGGTGTGGGTGCTGAGGTGTGGGGGTGTGAGTGAGAATTGGGTGTGGAGAGATACGTACTGCAAAAGAGAGAGAGAGAGAGAGAGACCCTGGGACCTGTGGCCTTGGGTTGTGACGACGGAAGTGTTGAAGCAAAGTGGAGGTAGGTACTCAGGTACAGGGCACAAAGTACCGCCGGTCGGTGGCTTTTCTCTTTTCCAGAGGGGAATGACCATCCCAGGACGACCTACCTAGCATCACAGGGAGCCAGTTCTCAGTTACCAGGTAGGTATTCGTGCGGATATAGCATTCGAAGGATACGATACTCAGGCCCTTTCCTGACCTTGTTGCCCAGGTCAGTGGCTATCACGCCCATCAGTCTCCGTCTGTCCTCCCAAGGTGATATGGATAGGATCTTCTGGTCTTCTGCTCAGTGAGTGGGTGATTCAGAATCAGGCCTAGAGCAGAAAGATAGACTCAAGTCAGTCAGTCAGTCTTGTCAGTGTGTTCCATCCCAAGCAATGTCAGGGTGTCAGGGGTTCTGAACGTCTCTTTGCGGCGGTATCTCGGTACGTAGCCGAATGTATAGACGCAAGACTCCACGAGACCACAGAACGGAGAGAGAGTGCGGAACGACAGTACCAGCAGCCAGCAGCAAGGCAGTCACGGGTGCGCAAAGAGACCTTCTGGGACGGTCAACGACACAGGGATACGTACAGAGGGCAGCCCAAGGCCCAAAGGGAAGGGGGTCGACGAGGTCTAGAAACTTGTCGTTCGGGGAAGTTCGGTATACTGCCTGGACAGGGGAAGGCGTGGTGGCTCCCCCGGAGTTCGAGAGGGAGGGGGCCCAGGAACGTGAGCTGTCTTGACTCTTGAGCGTTCTTTCCTGAGGTTCCTGGGATACGTATCTGTCTGTACTCCGTCCTCTCTGATGTACCTAGAGAGACAGCAGCTCCCTTACTCTCGTCAAGAACCAAGCCTAAAGGGGCATCATAGGGCAATGGCGCTGAACCCCATGCGGCAACCCAACGCGCAATTTTGGGAGCGCGGGTGACCCAAGATACTTCCCCTTTGAGAATGGTGTCTCTACGTTGCGACTAATCCATATTAGGCAGTACTCCAGTCTCCGTTGAGTCGGCAAAACGTCGACGGTCAGCTGTGCGCTCTCCCCTCTCCGTTCCGTCCGCCACGTCTTCCAACTTTTCCCTCCAGGAACGAAAACTTTCAATTGGGGACCTGGGGCCTAGCGTCAGCTTGTTCATCCATTCGGCCCAGGCCCAGCTCAGTCCGTTGAATCCACTTCCTCTCCACGTTCAGCTCCACGGACGTCCTTGCCCACGGGACCGTTTGGGTCATGTGACGGGAGGCTTTTCGCCGTCTTCGTCGCTGCGTCGCCATCGCCAGGTCCATTGGATTGCCGCAGTGCTTCCCGTCCGTCCGTCGTTCTATCACCGTCAGCACCTCGGCCATTCCAGGCCAGACCACTCCGTATCGACATGCCAATTCATTCTCCATGCTGGGTCTCCGTCACGGTTCTGGATCTTAGGGGCGCAGAATCTTCGTACGTATTGCTGTGCGGAATACGGGGTTTCTGTCACCAATTCTCGGTGGCTAAGTCGTCTGGCCGAATATGCGCCGCGCCTCATCTCCACGTTTTCCATTCAAAAGTCTCCATCGGCCTCGTCTCGACCTCCAAAGACTCCTCTACAGGCTCAGGCTCCTCTCCACACCTCACCCCCGTCCGGTCCTCCGTCGCGCTTTTTCCGTCAACCGTCATTCGGTACCTGACCGAAACACCCGTACACTACCCAAAGAGGATAAGTCAGTGATCTGCTGCCCAAAGAGGACTGGCGCGCCTCCTGGATCTGCTGTCTTGCCGGCACTGTTCCCCTTCTGGCACCCTCACAGACCGCGACGGCCTAGAACGAATGCAGTCTCGACAGCTCGCTGCCATTTACAGCGATTTCCGTCTGGTCACTGGTCACGAGCCGTCGTGCCTCTTCCCGCCGAAACGGATCGCCGTCCAGCTCGAACCGTGAAGGCAACGTCCATCAACGCCCTGTCCCTGTCGGTCCCTGTCCAGCTGCTCACCTGCCCTGCGGCCTCGTTGCTCTTCTCCGAACCTGGGGGAGGGAAAAAGACTTGTCCTGCCAGAGGCAAAGGGTCCCTGACTCCAGAGTCCCTGAGAACGGAGGGGGGGACAACGCACAAGGAGACCACCAGAAACGCTCGACTCTCGACTGGTTCGCCTGGTTCTACGGTGCCCGTGACTTCGGACCAACCCAAACCGACGCTTTCTCAATCGTCACGGATACTTCGCGGCTTGCCCATCCTTTCCGTCGGGACGACCACCAATCGCTTCCCCGGAAACCCCCTTTTGACTCTTGACGTCTACCAACTGGGCCAAACAGATGCCTGGATTCCGAACGTTCAATTTCCCCAGCATTCGTTGCCGTCCCTGAAGTCCGGATCACGAGTCGCAGGTCTCGCTGCAAATACAGTGCTCCGTTAATTGGATTGCCATGGCATTGTCACCACGAGGAGAGACTTGTCGCAGCTCCTCTTCCACTTTGAGCATCTCCAAACCTACGGGTACCGCTGCTGCGAAACCTTTCGGGACGGAATCCGGCTTCCTTCACGGAAAGACAAAGTGAGGGAGACATCCTTCGGCAACTGGCAGTGCCCGTCTGTGTCCACGAGACTATCTCTCATGGCGGCTGCATAGCCCTCGATAGTGTCGACTTCTCTACAGTGAGTTGGCACCAAGCAGTTTGCTTGGGCCCGGACCCGCGACGGTGACAAGGTCAATTCGTCGTCGCCAAATTTGGTTGCGGACGAATCGGCGACGGCCCGTCCTTCAGCGCTGACACGGCGATGTGACATGCTCTGACCCCCTCGCCGGCTTGCGACTTTGCTGCTTGACTGGTTGCGGCAGCGCGTCTGCGCTCGCCCCAAATCGACCGCGTGATGATGTCCATCACTTGGGTCATCAACAAATCCTGCCGCTTGTCGCCTGTCTGCCGCCCGCCCACAAAGCTCAGCCCTCGTGAGACTTCAGTAATGACAAGGGACGGCAATAACAACAGTCACTGTCAGTGTTGATCGCAAGGAGGCATCCTATCTACAGACATGCACATCAGCCAAGCGACAAGTTGGAACCTGGCATCGATGATGAACTCAACCGCCTTGCTTGCTCATCGCCTCATTACTTACCCCGCGGTTGGTTGCCAGAATGTCATGGGATCCAGTGTTCATCAACGGGCTGAACAGGGGGTCGGGGGGAATCAACAGGCAGATGGGCGCTTTGTGGGCTCTCCCGCGCCCCGGAATGAGTTGTTCTTCTTGCTCACGAGAGACACTTGTGCCAACTCAGAGGTCAAAAGAAGAAGGCCAAGACGTATGCAGTCGGTGTCAGAAGGCATGGTTGAGACTCATCAGTCCTGAGGGACGACAAAACAGCGTGCCAGACCTTCGTTGAACCTTCGAGGCTTCTTTGGTTCCTGAACCAGGCGAGACATACGTTCCCAAACTCTCAAGCCCCGGCATGGGTCAAATAGTCACCAGGCCCCAAAACGTGCCTTTTGGGGAACTTTGGGGAGGCTGCAATTGGACCCTTGAAACGTCACATTTCCTTCAATGCAGTTGCTGGAGATTGGCGTTCATCTCACCTCACCGTTGCTGGTCATTCAGCTCAGATCGTTCTTCTCCCACTAGACCACCAGCAAAGCCCTACAATTCAGAGTTTCAGGCTTTCAGGCTTTGGTCACGGTCCATGTGGTTTACTCATCGCGCAGTGACCGCCACTTGTTTGACAACTCACATTTCCAACTCAACGCAAAAGCAACGTTTGTCGTTCGATTGGGACCTTGCTTGACAACAGTTTGGTCAAGTGACGGGTTGCCTCTGGAAGCCCAAGTTAAGCCAACACCGACAACCCCACGCCTCGTTACCGTGAGGCAAACACTGCAGCCGGGGGGGCTGAAGCCACCACTCTTGACCTCTTTTCCCTCACGCTGAAGCCGCGCCACGCCTGGCATCACGGCGACCGTCAGCGCGGGATGCTAGTTCGGTGGGAGCACCCGTCCGTCCGTCACGGTTGGCGGAGCGGCCAATACCCCTACTCTCCGTGGTCATCTGTCACCCTTGAGGCAAAAGATGACTGGAGGATTCTGGCTTGCCTGTCTCGCTGTATCCTTGAAGGTTGAAGACCAACGTACACGGCACTTTGATACGGGGTTTCGGCGCCATCGTCGATGGGGAGCTTCGCCCTCGTCAAGCCCAAATTGACAATGGCAGAGTAAAATATTACCTGGCAGGGACACTTGTCGTGACGCCGTCAGCTTGGTGTTCGCTTCGCAGAAAACGGTCTCCGGGGGACCACGATGTCGCTTCCGTGACCATCTAACAGTCCCGAGGGCGCGGTAATGTGGTAATCATACGTCGTGTGGAGCTAATGGGAAATGGACAGGCCCTATCATCCTGCTCCAACTTCCCCCGACAACGGACAGGGAGACAAGACGGAGCCCGCGAGTAACATGATCGTGAGAAGACGCGAACATGGTGACGATCATACGAGGCAGGAGGGGGGGGAAAGCGTTGTCCTGGCCCTGCAGAGATGCGGATATCGCTTGCGAATATGATGATTCGCGACACGAAGCCAACGGCGCCGTTGGAGCTTTTTTCGAGGAACAATCAACTCGATCCTTCCCAAACTCCCGGATGCCGGTGTGCATGGGTTCTAAGATGAAGACTACGGCGCAAGCCATAATCGAACTGGGTACCCGGTGAGCATTTAATCGACCGATGGCGCGACAAACAATTGTCGGTCCCGACTCCTAAGTTGCGCCTCGAGCCGGGGGCATACGAGCAGTGTACGAAATAGACATGGCCGAAGAAGATGAGACGGGCTTGGTTCCAACAACCCGGATTGTCGGTATCGTGGGACTGTCAGGAGTGTCGTTAAACTGACTGTTGGTTTTCCCTCCCTCGGCTACGAATATAACCCATGGCGTTGCGAGTGTGCGACAGGCCAACGGTGATGGGTGAAAACCGATATCCCATGGCCCATGCCATCATTCACACGAGGACGGAGCATTCACCTGAAGTTGGCCTCAGCCGGGATGGAGAGGGGGGAAGCGGCCCGGTTCTGGAAGGCCAACTGATGCATCCCAATCAAATTGACTTTGCTACACCTGGTCACCGGTAGAGGGATTGGGAAGGCGATAAATCACATAAAAATCCCAAGAACCGGGGACGGCGCAGAGCACTCCACCACTCATGATCCACTGCTCTTGTGGTTGGTTGGGCACAAGTTCGCAACAGAGGGGGGGGAAATCGTACGCCTCCTCACCTCGGCCTGGCTCGCGGTACTTCTTCGCTTCGCCGCACACAAACCCAGGTCCGCCAAGGTGAGGAGAAGCCTGTGAAGGTGAAGAGGTGTGGGAGTTGGAGATTGGAGAGGGGGTAAACTGCATGGTCTCTCGAGCAAACGGGTCCAACAGCCATCGCCAACGACGACAATTACGACTTCTCTCTCAAAGGTTCCCAGGGGACTGGACGACGACACCCATGATGAGACGAAAAGGGCCGGGTCCCCAGTTCACTTGACTTTTGACCTCACACATCTGATTATTATTAAATTTTGCTCTCTCTGCTGGTCACTGTTTGCGCACGCCTTGTCGGCTACAGCGAAATGATGCGTCGCATCGGCCGAGAGATTGGGACCTCGGGAATTCTGGAGCATAGAGTTTGTGCCTAGTGATCCCTACGGCGCCTCGGCCCTCAGCTTTGGGAGAGATGGGTGGTAAGTAACATTGACTGATAACATCATCGCCAGCCTACGGATACAAGTACGTAAGGGGGGACTGTTGGTGGTGTTTACACTCGAAAAAATGGCAGAGCACGGAATACCTATGGATAGGTGTGTGTGCCTCTGCCATCCTGGACACGATGCAGGGGTTTGTCAATCGGGCTTCCACAACGGGAAATCAATGTGGGGGGAGGGAGGGAGGAAGGGAGCGCAGGTTCTCAGTAGGTCGGCGGACGGGGCCGCTTCCGGCGCGTTGGGCCCCGAACTCTCTGACAGTGAAGCACCAGGAAGGAATTGCGGAATTTCCTAGGCCGCCCGCGGCCGGGTCAGCTGGTGACGTCCGAAAAAGCAAAGACTTTGGGAGTTCCGTCTTTGCGCGCGGTGCAAGTACGAAGTATTGTTGGCTTTTAGCCAAGGTGAAGCTGGTTCGAATTACGCAACCATCGTGCTTAGGATGCGCGGGATGCGTTTACCGGATTTTGGGGGTATGTTGGGTGATGTGAGTCAACTATCGCGCGGTTCGACGGCGTTTGAAGCATCGTGATCTAAATTTTTTTTTTTTGGGAATCATTGGTGCGTTTGCGTGTTCGAGTGTTTGGATTGTAAACAGTAAGAGTCTGCCTCTCTTGAGACTTTATTTTGTTGTCTGTTGCGTTCAGTTGTTTCCAGGGCTTGATGAAAGATTGCAAGCATATATTCCATCGGGTATACTCCTTGACGTGGCTGAAGGCGGCGGTCAGATACGCAAAAATTGAAGTGCAAAATGGAAAAGCCCAGCGGCGGCTCGCGGGCCGGCGACTCTTCCGTCCGAAAAGGGATGGGATGGGTGACCGACCGACCGACCAAACCCCCACGCGCAGTTGGACAAAGTTCCCTTCCCTCCCTCCCTCCCTCCCTCCCAAGTTGCAGACGTGCAAACTGCCCTGCGGCTCCGGGGCGGCCACCCCCCCACGCGCGCAACGAGCTTGGTACGGAAACCTAGGAGCCATATGGCATTGGCAGGTTGGCATTGGTACCAGAGGCTGCACACCAACTTCTTTGGGGACCCTTGGTGTCGGGTATAGGTGGTTTGAATGTAACCACACGGGCATGGCTAAAGTCCCCCCTCGCCCATTTTATTGTAAGAGGTTTTGCAAACAGGCGCGGACACACACACGCATGCAGGCCTACCGGAGAGGTAATCTGAGCGGTGTACGGATACGGTGTAGGGAGATGTTACGTGACGGCGTAGAGGCTTGGAGGATCTTATCGTGGCTCATGGAAATTAGAGGGGGGGAGGCTTCTTTGCTTCCTTCGAGAAGGTTTCCGGCTTGGTGAGTGTTGGGTTGTGTGGGGTGGTCACGAGGGTGAGAGTGTTGATGAAGCTGAAGCCGGAGATGTGAGAATCTAAAGGGCAAGGGGATGGATGTATCATGGGATGGTGAGATATTTCCAGCATTGAGTGGTTCTGTACGTGGGGGGCAGGGTTCCGTAACTCAATTTTCTTTAGTAAGTGCCGCGCTTATTCTTTGTTACTATTATTTATTGATTTGCTTTGCTCTCTCATGGAGTGAGGTGGGATACCAAGTTCAAGTTGATCCCGCGTTTCATGCAATAGTCCAAGCTACGGGGTGTGCGGGTTCACTAGGCTCTTCTCGATACCGAGGGAACATTCATGAGTAGGTTGGTATGTACGGAGTACGGATACTCATCGCTTGGGAGATGGGGGGAGCTGATATCGCCATGGCCGCGATTATGTCGATCCGTCTTGGGGGTCTACCATAAGGGAGAGTTTGGTGTATTTGAGATGCTGTGCCTGAGCGGCATGTTACCTTGTGGTATCGTTTGGTCCATTGAGGACGGGAGAGGAAAACACGTGGGGATGGTGATTTGCCGTGTTGTTATCGGAGTACAAGCAATTATCGTTTACAAAACGGCATCAGACTTTGTTTCTCCTTCATCGATCGGTAACTTCCCTCTCTCTTTGCGTGATCTTGCGGATCACATTTCACTTGATAAGTACAGGTATTGAGGCATGTTACTTGACATGGCGGATAGTAGCCGATTTGGAGATTCCGACTATCTTTGAAATGGCGTTGGGCGCGGAACAATAAAAACCGAGACTTGTTCTATCACAACTCAGAAAATGATATTGTCTTGTCAGCATTTTTAAACTTTGAAAGGGTTTAGAATCATGATAAATCTGGAAACCAGTTTCAGAGAATGCATGCAAAGCTGAATGGGCACACTACAGATGCATTCACGTCGTCAAATCGTAAACGGAGGGAGGGCCCCCCCGTTTCCCGACGATCCGGGGTTGCTTTGACACTTCACCGACGATCGTTCGGCAGAGGTTGAAGACCACCCTGTCTGGCAGTTTGGCGCGCAGGGAGGACGGGAAGAGGGAAAGCGGCGCCTGGAGCGGCGGCGGCGGCGGCAGCGGTATGCGGCAACGGTAATGGTAACGGCAACGGCGTATGACCTTGCATTGTAAAGTGACGATCTTTACTCATTCTTCTTGTTGTGATTCAATGACGGCCCCGACGGGAGAAGCTTAATGACTAGTAGACTCTTTGCGCAGTACACCATGGGATAAAGTGACAGATTGATAGAGCAATAGAGTTGATGATTGCGTAGGTACGTTCACGGTTCCGCCCTTCTACCCCCTCCCGCTGTCAGAATCTGTTTCGGGAATGCTCAGCTGACCTCCCATCTCGTCATTTGTGACGGCGAGTCGCGCGGGACAGGCCTGAGTTCTTTTCTCCACCCGCGGAGAGACTGGTCAGCTTCCCCGGAAGACAGGGGGGCTTTGGCTTTGGCTTTCCCATCTTGGGATTGTCTTTGCGGTTTGTGTGGGATGTCATTGGAGGAAGTGGTTATTTTGAGAGACGGAGTTTGGATGAGGTGATAGGATTGCAGCGACTTTGGGGGAACAAACTCCAAACGGCGAACGGTTTTTTTTTTCCTTTGGGGCATTGAGCAGGGCAGGCGTGGGCATGGGTAAAATTCGATGAGATGCAGCTGAGTCCGTGTCCGCGGTACGGACGTTATGCGCGTGACTGCAGGCCAGGATGGGTGCAAGTTGTTGTGTAGGAGTGTGCATTTTCTTATTTCAGTAAACCGTTCTTCTGGGGTTGCGACGTTGGTGGTTGAGATCCAAGGGGGGGAACTTCTGTGTGAGTGGTGTGGGAGTAAGTCGTTGATTAGAGAATGGCTTTACGTTGCTACGTCTCGGCCTGCGGTTTGTGCCTAGTCTCCGGTAGCTGCACGACAGCCGATATGGTTGAAACCCTCTTGATCGATCAACAGACAAGACACGCGAAGTGTTGCTTGGAGGGTTTTCTAGATTGGTGCAGGTGACGTTGCTATTCACTGCATGTCCGGTTGAAGCGCACGCTCAAACCAGTTCAAGAACATCCAGCCATGTTTGTTTGCTTTTTATCAGACAACTGCCACGCTGGAGGAAAAGCTAAGACATGGGGGACAGGGGAGTCTGATCCGCGGTAGTAAGCTTCAATGTCCTGGTTGGATATCGTTTGGATTGATGTTCATTCACACGGTTGGCAAACAATAGTCGACTGTATCTCCAAATACCATTGATCGGGAAATGTTACGGGCGAATCGGTGGTGTTGGTTCTTCATGGCAATAGATCGCGGCTTGATGCAGCTGTAGCCTGACCAACCTTGGATACGAATGGCTCAACGGGCAATTCTACGGACGTAATGTACAATCCTCTGAATAGGACTGCTTGAACAGCTGAATTCGGCATGAAGCTGTTCTCACCCCTGGTGTCATTGGGACGGTGAAAGCTGAAGCCTGATGGTATTCGTTCCCGCCAGTCCGGGGGGTAGCGGTGAGGGCGCATGCATGCCTATTTCTATACCACGATCTATTGAGATCCAATGCAATCTTCTCGACACGATGCGATACGATACGATATGCTAGGCAAGGTTTGACCTGCACGGTACATGTAGGCAGGGGAGACGAAGTTACAGATTCTATCCGTACCTCCATACAGTAGTGGCGGAAGATCGAAGCCGGCGCGCGCAGGACGTTTTTCCTGCAGCAGCGGGAACCGGGGAGGAAGTAAGGGGACGAACGGGGGCGCGCGTCAACGTCCGGCGGCAGGCAGGCAAGCGGGCGGACATTTGAGAGTATGACGCGCGGGTCGCAGAGATGGCTACACCGGCGTCCGCCATGGCGGGGAGCGGTGTAAGTTGCAGATTTTAATTTGCTTTGCTTTGCTTTGCTTTCAGTTTGAGGTTGTCACTAAAAGCCCGGAATGTTGACTTTCTAACTCTTATTCTGGTTGATATTGCGATAAATGATAAAAATGAATAGAAAAAAAGAAAAGGATAAAATCAATATTCGACATGTACCCCGTCGCCCGTAAAGGTTGCGCCAATTTTCCAACACCAACGGTATGTTTCGCGGCTTTGCGGCTTAAGGGCCCCCCGCAACGTCGTGGAAGCCCGGTATGTCACTGAACTGAGATATCTATCACCGGACCCAAGCCCAATGTCTCTGATGTGCGGGCGGCGGGACGGAGGGGAAGAGGGTGAGGAGAAGAGGAGAAGGCCGACATGGACCGGATGGCGGCGGGCTTCACTCCTCCGCAGCCTCTGCTTGATTCATGTTCAGCCGACGAAAGGGCAAAAGAAACAAGTCATCTACGGGAGGGCTGAGATGCGCAACGCCCGCCTGCCACGGCTTCACTCGGCCCTCCCAGAGTCAGGCAGGCAGGCTGGCAGGCTGGCTGGCGTGGCAGGCAAGGCGGGAAATCCAAGTCCTGTCTTGTGTAACTCGGCCTTCCCCTCTCTCGCGTCAGAGTTGTGGCGTCTGGATTAGGAATGAGCGGTTGGATGGCGAATGTGCCTGATGATCAGCATGACTAGAACTTCAGGACACAGAGACAGAGACTTTTTGAGCCTCGTTCAGCCGAGTATTTGCTTGCTTTTCTTTGGCAGTGTCGTGAGAGTGTCTTGCACTTCGTAGCTGACTCTGGGGTTGTGAGTTTAAACGTGGCACTGGGGCTTCTTCTTCCTTTGCGGCCTTCTGCGCGGCGGGGAAGGATCTGCGGCCCGGAGTCTTGTTCCGGCCTATCACGCCTCCGGAGAGGTATGTACACGTAAAAAAGGCAGTCGAGCTAATACAGGAAAGTCTACATGTACAGTTGACACCTGTCAACGAGGTCGAATCGTCGAAAGCTAAGGAATTATCGCCGTGATCGTGATTGTCGGCGGGCTTGGCCACCCCGCAAGCCACCAAACTTAGGAATATCACGAACCCCTGCCTGGTAGGCGCCACCCGGCCAATCGCCCGCGGAAGAAGAATAGCGAGGGACTGCAGGGACATACACCTTTCCCGCCGTTGAGATCTGGATCTGACTCTGGAGGGCTTACATCTTGTGATTCGAGACCGAATATCATCATGGCTTGGGAAGGCATGAAAGGGCTTGTTTGGGGAGGTGCAGAGCAGCAACCGAAGTGTCATCGATGGCTCGTGATTCGGCACAATGGCTGGACTTTGTCCCTTCTTCTATCAGTTTTCACCTCTCGAGGGGGGGTTAGTGAACTATAGAGGCGGCACCGCTCAAACTTTGGGCGTTTGCATCTGGGGACTAGGTGTCGATAGTCGTCTCAATGATTTGCTTCTCTTGCTGTATTGCACCGTGTGCTGAGTCGTCTGAGAAGACTCGTTGCCTGCGGCTTAACGCGATGTGTTGGCAACATTGAATCGCAAACACGCCGGGGGGCTGGAGTTTGAGGCACACCAACGATGGTTTGTGGCGCTAGTAAGTACGGGGAGATCAGTGTCGCTTCCCGTCCAGGGACATCAAATTGCTGCCGTAAATTCTGGCCAATGATGGAATGTCCATTGAGCCATGTCAATGGTTGTCACACCTGTCGCTTCAGAAATTCTTATCATTGCAAAAGTCTCTCTCATCCTGAGGGATGTATCCATAGGGATGTATCCATATCCTAGGTAGCAAACTGACATGAAATACTCGTCAACGTTCGTGACGAAGATCTGGTAACTTTGCCTGCCGCGATTACGTAGACGCTTGTGCCATGGGGATGGAGACTTGGAGAGGCTGCCAGATTGGCGAGGCACCAGTGCTTGGGACCGGATCTTGGAGTGGCCACGGCGTTCATCGATGATGCAAATAATTGGGGTAATAAGAGAATACCGAGTGGTTCCCGAGCTGATGATCTGCAGGCTGGTGGTAGCTTGAACATGTACGTCTGTTTGCCCGCATTCCTGTAAGGTACAGCAATTCATTGCATCAACAATGGCAAAGTGTCAAACGTCAATAGACCCAGATCGAGAAGCCTGACGAATGCCACATGTGTCATTGTCGTGATACTATAACGTCAATCGAATATCACAGGTTCACCGACAGGAATTCGGTTAACTAAAATGAAAAACGGAGACTAGATATTATTTTATTTTATTCTGCGTCACAAGATAAATCATTAGTCTGAGTCTGTTTTATTTAATATTTGAAAATGATAATCTGTCACATATTCCAAGCTGAGAATGTTGACCACATAATAAGCATGAACACGAATCTCACCTAGTGACCCCCCAGCTGAGCCCCTCCTGAGGGGCGTGTGAAGTGAGATGAGACGAACATGGGCAAAAAGGTTGCAAAAGCACGGTACTGGCTGAACGGAATGGCATGGCCAAACATTTCTTCTTCTTCCTTTTTGCCTAGTAAGGTCTCCCAGCCCAAGCATCCGCGCATTTCTCACCCACTCATCCGGACCTCCTTCACCTCGGCCGGAACGCTTCCCCGGACGGGAAGGCCTGCCAGGGCGTGGCAGGCCTGGCGAAGCGGCACACACGCACACCACCACACACATTGAATCTGTCTTTTTGAGACAAGCTTGAGGTCACATTCGGCCGGAAGAGACATGAACAATCTCCTCTCTATTTCCTCCCCCTCCACTCATTCGCAGGGGTTCTCTGTCAGGTTTGCCTTGGAGGGTAGTGTCAGGAACGCCTCTTGCGTCGTTGGGAAGGGATGTTTCGTATTTTTGGCAGTTTGGGGGGTGGTGGTGGTGGTGGGAGAAGGGGGGAGAGGTATTTTGGCCGTTCTAGATTCGGCCGGCTGCCTATGCGCCGGCAGCATCTCTGCGAATCTCTTCGTCAACCCCTACGGATGGATACCCACGATTTACAGACTCTGTTACCGATGTTCCCGCGATGCGCGAGGGTACCGATGGACGCCGTGGATCTAGTCAGCTGTCATTTGTCACATTTTTGAAGAGTTTTGTTCTTGCGGCTATCATATTTCCAGGCAAACCCGTCAATAGTAATACCCAAAATCGAAAACAGCACCTGGACCGCGGGACTCGGGGATCCACGCCTAAGATGGAGGGGTAAAGAGGATTCATCGCCTGCCGGGTCGAAAAGAGTCAGACAGAACTACGGATACCTATGCTGAACTCATTCGCAAGCTGAACCGGCAAGGGGATACTGAGAATGCATAAACTAGCTAGCGACATCTTATTCCCCACTATCGAGAGATCTCACAAGGGCGGCGATTCGGATGCCTTGTTGTTTGGGGATTCTCATCGAACGGGAGGGCATCCTGAGGACAATTACATGTGGTGTTGATGTTCTCCTCTAGCCAATAAAATCCCGTCGCTGAATCCGACGGACGTTGATTCCGTAGACTGGTATGACGGAGGGGGTAAAAGAGAGACACGGGCGTTGTCTCTGCCTTCGAGACAACGAGGACCTGGAAGTCTGCGATGGGAAAGCCGCGGGGGAGAGACCGAGAGACTAGACTCATAATAACCCCTGTCACCTTCACTCAAGCGCTGGCCACACGCTCGCGGCCTTCAGGCACCTCCGGATATCTGAGGTGTGTTTGTCACGCTAGATGCTCGAGTTCAGAGCATCGAATTACCCAAAGTTTCCGATTGCTGCCCGGCCTTTCCTGCCATCGCATCGCGCGCATACTCACACGCGGCTTTTGAGCTGTCACAGAAGTAAAAGTGCGACCTGTCATGTTTGGGGAAAATCTCTTCGTGTCGGCTTCTGTCATGCGCGTCCGCGGCAGCATATGACAAGCGAAAGGTCTAGACGGGGTAATAGACCGGTGGTCTTCGCAGGCAGCCTTTTCTTTACTGAAAGTCTCCAAACAAGAGGGCCTGTAGCGCACCAACCACGGCGGACCTTGACGGAGGCAGGCCCAAGCACGCAAGAGAGGCACCGGCGCCTCGTTCGGTCGCGGGGCATCGCCCGGGAGCGCAACGGAACCCTGTTCACGACAGGGACACGGCGGCCGAGTCGGTGGTGAGACCGAATTAGGAAAGTGTATTCGCGGGAGAGAAGGAAGAAAAGGCGTGATGTTGCCCTGCCCGTGCTTGCTACAGGCGCGGTGGGCATGTCCAGCCTGACAGAAGAGAAGACCGGCCATTCTGGCCTCGTCTATTCGGGGTCCGGCAACTTCTTTGCGATGCGGGCGAGGCCAGCATTCCTGCCCGTGTCTCTTACGCCGTTCTGCTCCCTTTCTTCTCCATAGTATCGGTCCTCCACTCACCGGGTTGATAAACCGTGTTGTATCCTCGGCGTTTGCCCAAAGACCCTTTGGCTGCTTCGGCTGCTTCTAGACTTCCCCAAAGCCTAGCTTCGTATTACATACGTCCCTATCCACTTCCCCTCCGTGTATTTGAGAAACACGAGAATGTTCCTGTCGACATCTGCGGATAGCACGGAATATCCGAGCGCGAGTCGAGGCATCGTGAGTGTACAGAGCATTCTCCAATTCTTAACCCTCCCATCTCCATGAACGCGCAATTACCGGTAGCGCTGCCACATGTCCGTCCATTCACGTGATACAGTGATACTAGTACAGAACCCCATTGATTCTGGAGAAACTGCTGAGCAGCCCACAAAACGACCGTTGTGTCCCCGGACGGAGGATCGGATTCTTGCACGATGGTGGCAAAACCCGCTTACGCCCAGCCCCCTCTCGTGCCTCTGGACCCCGCGACTGTCATCATCTCGAGCGAGGCAACGAGGCTGTCAATGGTCCGGATGTTCGTCTTTACTGGGACTGATGAATAGAGGGGGGATCTCTCACCGGCCCACAGGTACTACGTGAGAACCGCTCCGGCAGACGACCTCGTCCACTCCGAATGAGCGATTTCATCCAATCCGGTATTCATCTTCAGGTATCTTGGTGGGCAACAAGCTATTGTGCGCGCGGTCTCTCAGATCGCATGCCCATTTTCCGGGGAGAAACTTGCACAAGGCGCATGATCAGCGGTGGTCCCTGAATGAGACGGCGATGAGCGTGGAGAGATCGTCTGCGGAGGATCAGTTGGGGTTCCTCCTCGAAGAAGGCCAGATCTTGGAGGTGAAGCGAGACCTTGAACATTCGCTTCTAATCTCGAGAAAGCGATGGCGCCGGCAAGTCGTCTAGATGTTTGACCGAGAGCCATGGCCCATTCACAGTCATCAATCCTCCTGAGGAAATCATCCTCCGAAGCTTTCACTGAGCCTGTGGTCCATTTGGCGCCGGCCGGGCGCACCGGCCCCGGCAGGTCACCAGCGTAACATTCTGCACACTGCAGCCCTGTTGCTCAAATCATGCGGCAGAAGAGGAATCCTCCACCAGTCGGCACCCGTGGCTAAGTTGCTCGGGTAAATTTCGTCTGGCCACATGGCTTCGCCCGTTTCCCTCCAGGAGAGTCCATCCACCTGTTGGTTGTCACCACGCTATCCTCTGCGCTATCCTCTGCGCTATCCAACCTTCAGAAGAGACGTTCGATGCAAGAAGGGTCCTGACTTGGTCCCGGGATGGTGGCTCAAGCGGTACAACCACTCTCAGTCGGCTGATGATAGTCGATTTTGTTGCCCTGACCGACACTCTTCTTTGACAGGACTGGACCATTTTTCACAATATCCCGCACCGGGGTGCTGCAGTGGTGTAGATGACAGACTGTCATAGGTCCAATTCAATATTGAGGATTCCATTGTCCCTCCAACCTGGCTTGCTAGGCTAGTCTTTGGAAAAGTCCACAGGCTCTTCTGGCTTGCCTTCTTCGAGACAATATCCAACACGAACTGCAGAGCTCACGCCCTGACCCCACCAGTGATCTGATCACATCGCATCCTCCCACCGCCCCCCGGCTCATTTTGAGCGAAACCTCACGAAGGTTTGTTACGGTTGTCCAGCTATGGAGACGGGAAGTGAGGGGGGAGAGGGCATCAGCAGCACGAGACAAATCGGCCATTCATCGCATATTCAAAATCTTCTTAAAGCTCTCCATTCAAGTATAAACTCCAACGTGTACCGCAAAAAGCGGAGATTGCCGCGGAGTATCTCCTCCAGCTCTTTGTCCCCCTCGTGGCAGCCCAACGAGCGATGGAGCTCCACGATGTCTTGACGCCTGATGGAGGGAGACCAGAGCGGTTTTTTTCGTCGCTTGCCCCCGAGCAAACCCGAGCGAGGTGGGACCTGGTCATCACGAGAGGAACCGCTCCCTGGCGACGGGGATAGCAGGTCCCTGCAGACCGAAGTAATTCCAGCCTTTGAGAGGAGGCTTATTACGCAAACCCCTAAGGCTGTCACGGTCCCATGCCAAAAGTATCTTTCTCCTCTTTGTTGCGCCTGGAGACACGAGACGGGCGACATGGGGGGATATCAAACGGGACAAAGTCAGGATTCGAGAAAGAGGGGGAAACGGGCAACTTTGGCATTTTCTTCACAATAGTGGATTTGTCTCTGATTCCAGGAGAGGGAGGAGATCCTAGGACCTTTTCCTTTTTCCCTTTTCTCTTTCGGGGCCCGCTCCGTTAGATATCACCACCGCAGTCGCACCGAGTTCCATTTTGTCTAGTGTAGCCTATCCACATTGCCGGGACTCTCTGTCACATACTCCTTGGCCCACGAATGGGAAAATTGCTCGCCACAGAGGAGTCGAGGGGGTGTGGTGATTCTTCAGGTAAGGTCACGATGCTCTGCAAAATTTCTGCGTCCAATAATTCCGACGAGAGGGGTCAGGTTACTAGAGCCCACCTGGCCCAGCAAAAAGACAAGATGCCAGATGGCGTCCGCCAGGCTGCATCGTGACACGGAGGGCGGAGTATCAGACCCCGTTCCTTGGAGTCGTGGAGGGGGGGAGAGGGGTTGGTTGACGGTGTATGGTGGGCATAGTGGCATACCATGGAAAGCGCTTCGGAACACTCTCCGTAAAGTTGTAACGGACGAGGTCGCATTCGCGTTGTAACCATTCACAGACCAAGGAAATCCTCGATTCGCCAATTCTCCGACTGACGTCTTCTTTAGCGAATTCTCTTGCGTTCCGTTTCTGGTACGACTCAACACTTTTTGCACCTCATCCCACTTCCGAACCAAGAAACTGGAACCGTCGCAAAGATGGTTTTGCCAACTTTGACCATTGGATTGTCAAAGTGTAGACCCTGATTTTTGGTTACCATCACCATCCCAGGAAGAACCAACTTTTTGATCACCTAGTTCTTACGTACTATTACAATCACCTTGCCGTACTAGGAGATTTCGGAGAAAAATCAGGGTGCACACCACAACCTGAGCACGATTCAGGGTCTGTCCTAGTCCACCGCGCTCCGGTTCTTCTTCTCATCTGATCTCGTTAGCTTTTACGCTCATGTTTTCCATTCGTCCCACCCTACAATGCCCCCCCGGATGAACGTTTTCACAGTTCTTGTTTCTTACGCTTCTCACGCGCTCAAACTCCTTTGACTCTGCTTCTGGTCAGAGATGGCGAATCTAAAGCCGATTCCCGAGCTAACTATCCAGCTGGCGCACCATTCGGCGGACAGAATACCGAGTTAGGTCCACAATAGTCGTCGATACTTTGGAGCTTTTGCCAAGCCCCCTCATTCTCTCTCTCTCTCTCCGCATTCTGCGAGGCTTGCCAATGCCGTACGTGGGACCTCCACGAAGTTTCCCCGGAATATCGCCTCATGCGGGACATTGAATGGAGATGGTGGCGTTGTCGTCGGTTCGGCTTATGCCCGGCAGTCCAACCTTTCTCGTGCCTTCGTCGGCTTCCTCATTTGGTCGTTCGGCCAGGTTCCAGCAACGAGAAGAGTGGACATGTGACGACTAAGACCGGGAGTATGGAATATGATACTTTCACCGCATGCATTGGCAACTTGTAAGATACGGTGAACCAAGAAACGTGATCCTTGAATCCGGGAAACACCAAGGTGGGTATCAAAACGGATCGTGGTCAACAGGCTGGAGATGAGACAACGACCTATAGAAAACGTTGGGAAAAAAAAGATGAAATATTATTCAATTTTCTGATTATTATTTTCTTGGTCCCAATTTTGTTCAATCCTCCAGCTTATTCTTTCCTTTGTCTCGGAGGCTAGTTGCAGACATTGATCCGTTGTTTGTTCCCATGACTACAATAATTGCGGGAACAAATCCGTTTGCGTTCGGAAAAGATTCCCTGCAATCCTGGGGTCGACGGTTGCAACCCCAGGTTTTGCTGTCTTCCATTTCGTTCCAACAGGTTGCGCCCCAAGGATTCCTTCACCCTCTGGTAATGCTGTTTCGAATGGACCCCTTGCAACTCCTGAAAGACATGTTGAAGAATACTCCCCCTCCTCTTCCGCCCATAGACAATTGTATGTAAAGTGATGGATGGGTGAGAGGGTGGGTGGCATCGATAAGGCAAAGTCAGCAACCGCTTGTCTCCCTACTGTCATTGGACATCGCCCTGCTGAGCCTCTCGATCGCCGTCATTGTGCTGCAGCTCTAGGCTTCAGCATCGCATTGCTGCGACTCAATGGTCTCTTGCTCACCCCCAAGTATGCTTCGATGTCTGTGCCGCCCTGCGCATCACCCGAAAATATCTCTGCTGAGTTCCCATCCTCGGGGGCGGCGCTTGTTCTGATCTCAAGCGCTGCCGCGGGGCACACACATACACACTCACACACTCGCGTCTCCCGTCACCCTCATGTGTGCTTGTTCGACAGCGCGAGGTTACAATCTACGTTTGGTAACGGAAGAGCTCCAGGACCGTCTTTCAGACACTATTTCCGTCTACATGCACTTTCTGTTTTGGGTGGTTTGGGAACATCGTTTGGTATTTCTGCCCCTTTCTTCTTTGCGACGTTGTTCGGTCAAGGATGACTTGAAAATTGGATCACGCGGTATGCATGGAAAAGCAAAATTGCATGTACTGATTGCAAACGGCGCAGTCTGAGAATGAAACCTCGGTGGAAAATGGTGTTTACACAATAACAAAACTTCTTTGCCGCCTCTGGCCATCCACATTGCCCGTCCAGGTGCTGCTGACCTGCGCCATCGCAATAGTGGCCAAGGAAACGAGTGCCCTATTCGGAAGGTCGGCCAAATTATTGCAAGAACAGAAAAAAGCATATGCCAAATATCTATTCTCACACCACCAGATCAGATGTGCCTGCTTTCAGCAACTAGCGCCCTTCTTCCCCTCGTACCGCACGCTTGTATCTCTCCAACGGTTGCCGGCAAAGAGCGAAGATTTCCCTCGAAAGGCGGGGGAATCGAAGCGCATGTGGCACTACCATCGACTCCAGCTAGGCTAATGACTATTGACTCCGTGATTTTGACTCTGCTGACGCGGGTATGGTGCCAGGACCCTTCACTCATCGGAGACAGAGAAAGGGATAAACGCTGAGGCGGAGCGGGGAGTCATGTGTATCTGCCCGGCGATATGCCCCGCGCCGCGCTCTTTTACTGCGGGAGAGAGTCAGGGACCGGAGATGCGGTGAAGAATCTTAGACCGCCGGCTCGCCGCCTACTGCAGGAACTGCGTCGGCCGGAAGGCGTATGACTTAGCGACTTACCGCCATCGCCGCTTGGGGCTTGACCATGAGGGTATCATCACGAGTCGCATTTTAGGTCAGCAAGTCGCTCCCTGCTTCGCCTTCCGTGTCAGTCCTCGCGAGTCTATGCGGAGACGCTCGCCATTGTCATTCTGAACAGCTTCTTGTGCCTCGGGATGTTCGCTGCAGGTCTGCGGCGGCGCGCAAGCCAGGCCGAGACAGCAGCAGTGTTAAAGTCAGCCCCCACGCATCCTCGGTAGCAGCGGACGGGCAGGCCTCAGCTGAGTCACCAAACCCCCCTCGGTGGTCTCAGTCAATATCCAGAAGCCTTCTTGTTGGACCAATTCTTCCCCCGTTGTCGGCGGTAATCACGGGCTTACGGAAAGATTTGGGGAATTTAGTATGGCTGGGGACGGGCCGTGGCGGTGGGTGATGAGGGAAATGACCGTCAGCACAGCGTGACATTGACGTCTTCCCTCCAAAATCCATGACTTTTTGTCAGGTTGGGTATGATTGATGTGTTGGCGGTTTGGCGCCGCGGCTGAGCAAAGGGACCTCGGTTCTGATCGTCAGGTGCGCAAACATGCAGCGCATTTACTGAATGGGGCCTTATTTTAGGTAGACTAGGTGAGTATCATCACTTCCTTCGTGGGGCTTCCGGTCCTGTTTTGTCGATGCAAAGGGGAACACCACAAGATGATAGGTGTCGTGCCAACGATGTAATTCATACGGCCGTTGGAGGTGCCCTCCATGACCTGAACTTCATCCCCCACGCGGCATGTTCAGGCCTTTCACTCCTTTGACTTTGACATATCTTGCGGTAGGATCTTCCGTGGCGAGCGGGAGTGGCGTGGATCTTGCTGACGCCGACAGATTGCGGGCCGAGATACTGTAGCGACGCTTATGTGGCGTGATATTACCTCTTTCGCGTATCTGGGAAGCCTGACTGGCGAAAAATTGAGAGGCGCTGACAATTTGGTCTGGGAAAAGAGAGACTGGTGGTCAGACGTGGGCTGACGACATCACTCTCGGTGAGTTTGTGGGGAAATCTGTCTGTAACATCGGTGAGGGTTAGAATGAAGTAGGCTGGCGGCGAAGCTAGTTTCTACAACAGCAGGATCCGGAGGGAGCCGCAGTGTTCATGGGTGCATTGCGGAAACCTTCCAACGCTAGCAGATCCAAAGAGATCGTTCTTACGTTCGCTCCCGCCGGCACAATCTCGTTGAAAGACTGCAATGTCGGATGGCTTACTGATACTCCTCTCCACTGCGGTCTACACGCTATAGTCAAGAGTGTCTGAAGGGTACATCGGCCACGGCACTGAGAACTACATACAGACTTTCTTCCTGAAGACGAGACCAGCAGGCTCGTACACCACTCGTCGAGGTGTCTGACGAGATATGTAGCGACAAGGAGGCAAGGACTAGGCTACCGTTGAACCCTACGGCTTACCTACAACGAGTCGAGATAGCATCATGGACGTGATTTCTCCACTGAGGAGATACCTTGGGTGTTGGAGATCACTGCTCTTCTGATGAGGCTGGGGACCCCGTAAGAATTCTGGTCTTCTATCCTCTATCCAAGCGATAGTCTGGTGCGCGCTGTGACATGTACATGTCTTCACGGGCCAGCTCCCCAAGGATGGTCATCGTGCTCGACCCATAGACGATTCGATGAGCTCAACATGCACATCCATACTTGTACCTAGATCCCAAATCATTGCTCCTTCCCTCGTGTAAGTTTCGAAAGTACCTGCAAAGTACCAAATACTATCATCATCCGAGATCCTGAGACTTTCGGACTGAGATGATGAACAAGTTGGCGTAGATCAGAAATCGCGAGGTGTCAGATGGCGATAGTCATCTCAATCGATGAATGACGAACTCCTCGTTCCCTGACGTGCCCCCGTATGGAGTCTGCTGCGAAATGATAGGTCAATATGATCCAGAGCAGCACCAGTCTGGACCTTGGACCTGAGCGGTAAACGCAAGCAGCCGTTCGGCTTCAAAAGAGCCCGCTGTCTCTGTGTAGCTCAAGGAAACATGGCATGAAAACTATTGTTCCGTTTCCGATTCAGCAAGAGAGCAAGTTTCCAACACGAGTTTACGCAGACGATCTGTTCAGCCTCGAGTGACTATTTAGAAGCACGAGGAACACAGCTACGACCAACACGAACTCGTAAAAGGGTATCACCACAAGGCATCTTGGCCGACATAAGCATTAGACAGTATCCTGTACCTATCGCCAGAGTCTTGAGAGAGCATTGAAAGGTCCCTTGAGGGTGCGCAAGAATCTGTTGTGAAGGTCATGTGCAAAAGTTTGTGTAATGGAGTCAAATTTGCTGTCGCGCAGGTCCGTTCCAGGAATCCGCCTCTCACGCCATGCTTCGCGTCTTCTTTCCATCGCAGACTGGTGAAAGGTCTCAGAAGACATGCATGTCCCAAGAGAAAGGCTCGTGGTGTGCTGTTAGATAGGCCATCATAGGTGTCTCGCGGCCGTCGGACCAAGCCACAAGAGATTCGAGGCAGGTCATTGCAGAGTCATCATATACGGTACTCGCGCCTCCCCGCCCGCCTCCGAGTACGACAGGTTGTAGACCAATGCCACGAGCTGGGCTTAGCGATCGCGCGGCCCGACAAATCTCGCAGCCAGTGGAGGCCGCAAGCCGAGCCGAAGCCAGGAGACGCGGTGCCACGAAGGACAGCCTCGGACGGGGTCGTTCAGCAGGACCCATGGTGTTGCCATGTGTGGTAATCGTGCTTCAATCATGTATGCAGACCTTGGGCTGAGGTACGGGATAGAGGGTGACACGATCCTCGGCTCACCCTCGCACTGCGCGGCGGGGCCTGGGCACGTCCCGTGGGGAGAGAGGTAAGACGAACAAGGGAAGAAAAAGAAAGACGTCCTGAGGATGTATGCAATGCGTAACACGTTTGGGTCAGATCTTGTCTATTCCTGGGTACCGTCGCACGGGATGTTGTGACGCGAGAGGTCAGTTGGTTCTCCCCCGCCCCCGGCCTTGTGCTGCCGGGCGCGAGCTGGATTGTCCGTGAATGACAGGGAGGAAACCGGAATGATATTTCAGCGAGAGAGGGGCCGTACGGCCGACGTGGGGTCTCGGACACTGTTGGACAGCCCGTCCAAGTCCTTCCTGGATTCCGTTGATTACGAGCTGCGGATTCTGGCTTCGGATCAGCAGTCACAGGATGCTCCTTCACGGATCAAGACAGCCACGCGTAACGGCTTGTTTGAGGGGGAAACGATGCGCTACTTTATTCAGCCGTTATTCGGCCCGGTGTTCTAGTATGTCAAACTGCTAAGCCAAGGTTGAAGAGAGCGGAATGTGACTCTGTTGGGAAATCCTTCCGCTGAAGGTATTGCCTGTGGCTGACCGAGCTGTCAGGGATGTTGTAACTCGGTGAGAATTTGTGTGCCAGGTGACATTATTTCAGCAGTTTCGGGCCCGGGATTTCGGGCCAAGTGTCTCTACTGTTCTTTTGAGGGAAGGGAAAACTTCTTCCATGATGCATGCATCATTTACTGGTTTGATACCCGGATCCGCACTAGAACGAAATGTTCGCGACTCACATTTTGAAGAAGAACATATTTATGGACTCCGGAGGAAGAACATCCCTTACTTGAATACTATTGATTATACACTAAGTAGTCCTTGAAGCCATGTTGACACTGTTGGCAAGGCTGGCACCGTGTAGTAAAGGGCCACGCACCCCAGATTCTTCGAGCGTGTTGCACTGACATGGCTATGGTTAATGTATGGAGCATCTGACTAACTTCCTTATACCCCAGAGAACATCATATCATGTCAGAGAAATAGCACCCATGGCGTCGCGACTCGGAGTGGCAGTGCCATCCATCATCGCTATAGTGACAGTCCAACCGCATCTCTGTCCCAGGGATTCGGTTCCTTGACATGGGGAGTAGCTCTCAGGGAGATGTTGTCTCGAATCAATCCCCGGTAGATTGGACAGACCACACTGGCAAGGGGGTCGCGTGCAGGATTTCTTCACCGGTAGATGCCAGATCGAGAACTCGCGTGGTTTAGGCTAAACGCGGCGGATAAAGGCGGCCTTCCTCACCGCCGCGTAGCTCAGGCAGAATAAGAGAGATCGATATACGTTTCAGGCGTTGCAGCTGGCCTGGAAATGTAGTCTGTGTCGTGGCAGCTCCTTAATGCTGCGTCCCAGCTTGGCGTGGTGCATAAGTAGGTAGCAAGGCAAGATGCATGCGTTCACCGTGTATGTGATCGTTATCCTACGACACCCGCCACGACAAGCGGTGAGACCGGCGGTGATGAGCAAGTCTGCTTCGAGGCCTATAAAAATAGGATTGGGACTTTCAGGAAAGCCCCTGTCTTTGGCGAAAGCACTCTAGGCTATGTGCTTTGTTCGGAACAGTGATCGACTTGCTTCTATATCTATCATAGGGACATTCCGGCAAAGATTCACGAAATCTGCATGTGTTTTTGCTTCAAATAAGGTGCATAGATCAACAGTGCATGCAGTAGATAGATGCATGCGCCCATGAAACATCATATACGCCACTCAGTCCGCTTCGAATGACCACAAAACGTGGAGGAGTTGCTCCGTTGGTCTATATAAGACACAGTACGTATCGTGCGAGTGATATTTCTGATCTCATGACGATATGCCGTACCGAATAACAGGAGACAAGGGCTACGGGGTCTCTGAAGAAAGGGAAAAGCAGCTTAGGTACATGGATGTCGAGCCGTGTCATGGTCTGCTTAGAGCGGGTTGTCGGGACGAATGTCGAGACACAGGTCTCTCACTTTCTGGAAACCGACTGACTGGAGCGGCTCCATCTTGATGATGCCTCACTGGGCGCAGTTTCGGAAGTGGTCTCGTGGTGTATGATTTTGTCGCAAGCTGAAATCCTCCGCTGCCTTTTGCCACGTCGAGTGGTGGGATTTGACCGAGTGGCAGGTCTCAATAAGCCGAAACTACTTCGAAAGGAATTATCATTTGCTATGGAATCGATTTCAGGTAACGAGTTCTTCACGAGCACGGTCTTTATCCTATTAGGGCTTGGATCAAGAGCAGCGGCAGCTTGGGTCATGATGTGCCGCCGCCATACTCCTACCCCTCATACACTCTTCTTTCCTATCCTTTCTTGGTGCCTCGGCTATCCCCGAGAGCCAAGGGAAACGGCGGGCCGAGGTGATTTAGGAGGCTCTTCAGAAAGTATCACAATGAACGAGTCCATGACTATGAGACGTAGGCTGGTGATTGGGTAGAAATGAGTCGCGGCTTCGAATTATCTGTGGTAATGATGAAAACTCATAACACTAACGGGGCTCGGTTCCTCGATTGTGGTGAGTGAACGCTAATGCAAGATCTTGGTCTGATAGAGAGAGGACCGGCATGAAAAGGTCGTAAAAGAAGTCAGGATAATTTCTCAAGGATCTTCCGTCCACCAGGCCATCTTGCAAGGGATCGTTTAGTACTCATATGACAGAAATACGTATTAATCATGACCTTCGGAAGAAAGAAATGATATCGTAGCTTTGGACATTTTCCGGGGAAATCCGACTATGGGTCTTATCACGCCGTTGACCCTTTGAAGTCTTTTGCCTGTCGTTGAAGCAGAGAGAAACTCATAAAGATACCTACCTATCTCTAGACTGAGGTGTATGTCTTCATTACTTAGAACCGATGGTGGGTTGTGGATCCTCGCAGCAGCGATTTATTTTGGAAGCATAGGTAGCCAAGGCAGGGTTTTGAATCTATTTCAAGCTACAGCCACAGGAATTAAAATCTTGTTTTTGAAGTCGTTCGGCGTATGCCGTATGTTCGAGGTAAACGGCAGGGCTGATCTGAACCCGAACAAAGAGCACCTGCCATGAAGATGGTTCCTCTCGTTTTTGTATGAAAGAACCGGGCAGCAGGCAAGGTCTAAACACTACTTCAGATCTATCATCATCTGTACTCGGTTGTGATAACCCTAGACAAGCATACTTGACGTCTTTCCAGGGACACGAAGGGACCGTTCTAGCTTGTCGTTTTTAGACTTGCCGATTTCTTTTCGCATATGGCGATGCCGATGTGAAATCGCCACGATATTCATAAAATTACTACATCAGTAACATTCCATCACCTTGGCAGCCGCATCATCGTCCTCCATGAACCACAGCTCACAACCAAGTATAGCACTCATCAGCAACAGGCACCTCAACACTATAAAGCTCCTGCGACCACCACTGCGTCGCAAACCCAACAACACTGAAGAAGAAATCACTCTTCACCGCAAGACCCTCCTCGCACCCCGTGTTGTCATTCTGGCCCACACTGATACCAGTCCCATTCACCTCCTGGCTCGCAGACAGCACAAAGTCATTCACGAGCTTGGAGCGCGAGGTCACCCCCGAACTAAGATCGATGGCGCCGCCGAGGATCTCAAACACGAGCTCGACGCCCAGGTCGACGTAGGGGTTCACGCCGACGGCAGCCTTTTCAGAAATGTTGGCGCGGGCGGTCCAGACGGGGTCCCAGCCCGTGGCGAAGGAGGCGGCGGCGTCGACGAGGTCGAGGTGAAGGTTTGCCGAGGGGAAGGAGAGGCCTAGGTCTGTGGTGATTGAGGCTTTGGCGTCAGCTTCGAGTTCAATGCCGATGGCGAAGCCGATTGCGGGGCCGAGTTTGATGATGCCGGGGATGTCGACGAAGTTCTGGTCCGGGTGTTAGTGGGGGAAAAACAAGGATGTAACGTCAAATTAAATGTGATACGTACGTAGCCCAGGTCTTCGGGATCATAGGTGAAGTTCCCAGAGTACGGCGCCTTTACGTCGACAGTGAGTCCTAGGACCGCATCGAAGGTGGTGTCGATGTCGAGGGCGAGCTGCTCGACCTTGAGGGGAATGATACTGTACTTCAGCGTGCCGGAAAAGGTCATGTTGGACGTCAGAGAGGCCTCGTCGGCTGTGACGGAGAGATACGGGTCGTAGGTGAAGAGGTTCGTGTTAGCGGGGAGGGCGAGCGTGTTTGTGATTTCCACGCCGCCGTCGTCCCATTTGATGTCACGCCTAGAAGAGGCAGGGTTCTGGACGGGGACATTGGAGAAGGAAATCTCCGTCGAGGCTGGTGAGGGTGGTTAGCACATGTCTTTCTGTAAGATTTGAGGCATGACTTACTAGCCGTGTTGGCAACGTCGCTCTTGTGGGCATTGGCAACAACCTGAAGAGACTCGGCGTCCCAAGTAACGGTATCAACCAAGAAGAAGCCGCGCTCATTCTCAGCATCACAGTTACCCAGGTGATTCGTAACCATTACAAAGTCGTCGAGCGCCTGCCACTGCTGGGAAGTCTGCTCAAAGGCAGCCGTCGCGTTGAACGTGACGGTGATGCTCGCGTCCTCGGCGCACTCGACGCTCGCGATGGCCGCGACCTCCTCGAGGACGACGGAGGGGTACTTCATGGCCAGGACGACGCTGACGAGGCTCTTGTCGTCGGCGGCGCCGTAGTTGAGGGTGATGTCGTTAGACGGGACGAGGTTGGCCGGGTCCGTCTTGTTGCACTCAGGCCGCAGGACGGGAGTGAGCGTGGTGGTTGTGTTGGCAGCGGCGTTGGCGCCGGTGACCATGGCCACGGTGAGAGCGAGGAGAGCGAGCATCTTGGCAGACTGTTGGGGGATGGATGAGTGACCTTCGCTTGAAGAAGGCTGGAGAGACAAGATCGAGGCATAAAGGGAGGAGGACTCGCTCATATAGACCCCTTAGACGGAGGAGGTCTGATGGCCATTCCTGCTGGCCCCGGCTCGGCGATGGCGAGTTGAGCGTGCGCGATTAGAT
This sequence comes from Colletotrichum godetiae, assembly GCF_030913485.1. Taxonomy (NCBI): domain Eukaryota; kingdom Fungi; phylum Ascomycota; class Sordariomycetes; order Glomerellales; family Glomerellaceae; genus Colletotrichum; species Colletotrichum godetiae. The sequence continues at coordinate 5,457 of NW_026851300.1, read as the reverse complement.
TCAGTGTCATTGTTCTCTCCGCCATCCTTGTAAATGACATGCAGGACCATCCCTCGCGAGTCGCGATGGCCTCATGGGAGTCTTTCTTACAGGGCCTCCCGAAAGGGGAACCTTCTCATCTTATTCCATGTCACTTCTCACTTTCGATGCACCATCCGCACGCGTTGCCATCGGCCCCCCCGCTCCACATGCCGTTGCGCGAGTCACGGAAAAGGTCCCTAAAGTGTAGCTCAAGGTTATCGATAATCGAAAGGGATCAATAAATCCCACCGCGGTGTAACGTCGGGGCCCTGATTTTATGTCACATTGAACCGCGGGGTTCACAACTTTGTTTTGCGTGTTATTCATAGGATGATAGGATGTACATAGGAGGGAGAGCTTCGGCCGAGCTGTCAGGAAGGAAACCTCGTGCCCCGCGAGCGAGGGTCCTATTGGAGGGGCCTTCCATCTCCCGCAAGGAATAGCTTTGACAGTGTTCAGAATTTGAACACATGCCGCCGAAGGGAAGGCGGGATCGTAGCATCTCCGGCGGGGGCTTATCGGGCGAGGACACCCGGAATGGGTGCTCGGCGGGGACGTTGGGGGTCCGGGCGCTGATCCCAAATGGGAGTTGAGGCCGAGATGGGACCAACGGCGGGAAGTCGGTGACCGATTTCGGAAGTTCAGAAATCGGGACGTTCTGTACTCTTTAGTGGCGACCCAAATTAATAGCACCGAAATAGTAGGATTTCATGTATGCTCTTGAATCGCCCATCAACGGAGGAGAAAGGAAAAAGTCTAAAACGGGACGCTTTGCTAGATGACTTGAGGTATTCAACTTGCACCTGATGCGATCTATCGACCACTAATCCAACCCCTCAATGCGGCGGGATATCCTTGAATGACATAGGGAAAGTACAAAGAAGATTGAAAAGGTATGATGGGTCATGGTTATGGCGGTCAGGTATCACCATCTAGGCTCTGCTCTTTCGATCGCTGGCATTTCCAGTGCGTTCTTGTCGGCAAAGGGGTCATCATCGTCTTCCTCCTCCTCCGAGTCAGGCTCAACAACCTTCTGGACAGGAGGTCTCGGGGGCTTCGCCGGGGCAGGTGCCGGGGCGGGCGGAGATCGCCTCGCCATCGGGACCGGGCGAGGTGGAGCAGGCGGACGGGGAGGCGGCGTGTTGCCGATGCTCAGACCAGAGACGTCGGGAGGAGGTGGAGACATGGATTGCTTGGCCTTTTCTGTCACCACTGTCAATGCATTAGTAGGAGCTCTTGAGAAGTGATTTGGGTTAGGGGAGGCTTACTTCTGTACATGTGAGCTTGCTCGGCAAGTTCATCATCGGAGTCACTGTCGGCGTCAATCGAGCGGTCCAGCTGCTCAAAAGTCATGAGCGCCGTGACAAGCTCGTCGTTGGCGCGGAGGAGACTGCCGAGCCACTCTTCGGATTCAATGTGGTGGATCTGTGGCAATTAGTCAGAGAAATCATCGCAAGACGAGGCGCAAACTTGACTCACATAGCGGAGAATCTTTCGTCGAAGCTGTTTGCAGCTTTCGAACTGCTGTACAGCCTGGGCGTTATCAGAAATCCGTTCCCTTTCACGGTTGATACTCTGTAGATGGTTGGTCAAGTTGGTAGTGGCGATGGAACTCTCAGCAATCGCGCTCTTCATGGCGTCCTTCTCCAGTTCCAGGTTGAAGGGCTTGCGCTTGCCCTTCTTATCCTTGTCCTTCTTCTTCTTATCCTTTGACGACCCGAAGAAGGAGCCGCCAGAATGGGAAGAGGACTTGGAGTGGCTGAAAGAGTTGGTGACGGTGGATGTGTTACCGTAAGGCAGATACGGCGTTTGCTGAGGCCTAGATGACTCGCCGGCACGGGTGGTGGGCGAAGGAGGCTTGTCCTCTTCCTCCTCCCCAAAGGGATTCTCAGTCTCCCGCACAGCCTTGGATCGCTCCTGGGTCACAGCAACCTTGCGCTTGGGTAGTTCCTACAACAAATTAGCCGGTATCGTTAAGTAACAACGTTAGCCGTACCTGGTGCAGTTTCGCAATACGCTCCAAGCCTGGCGTGCTCTTGTACTGAGCCCAGCTGCGGAACAACTCGGTACACTTCTTTCTGACGTCAGGGTCAGAGAGATCAGAGGTTCCACAGACTCTCAGTCGTTCCAGCAAGGTCTCGTCGGCGAAAGCTCGTTGGAAACGCGGGCCGGCATTCTGGATCAAGCCATCCAGGATGGTCAAAGCTCTGAGCTGGCGATGAACGTTGCCGTACTTGAGCTTCTTGCGTATGGCGCGGGCAGCCTCCGCGGGGCCGGAAGCTTGGAGTTTGATGACTTCTACGAGGTCAGGAATGCCGCTCATATCATCCTCATCATATGTCTCGGCGGTCAGCGTCTCTATGCTAACCGTGACGGCGGAATACGGTTTCTTCTATGCTCGGTGTCAGTTCCTGCGTATTCGGTAGACGACAAAGCTCCTTTGAGGTTACGTGAAGCTTTCGGAGGCTCAAGATAGGCATCCCATCATGCCCTCAAAACGTAGCTCCCAGTCAACCATCATCGATCCATACAGCCTCATCGAAAGCACCCGCACGGTCGTAACCTCCCGATGTTGCGGAGAGTGAGAAGATGAGGGGTCATTCATACCTGAGAAAACATGATGCTTGGAATGCACTACGGTGAGGTATCTCTGAGTTTAAAATGCGCAGGTCTGAAGCAAGCCAGACCTGGTGGCTACGATGGCGCGGTTCAACCTAGGAGGCTGGCCGGAGGAGGAGGAGGGGTTCGGCACTAAAGCCGCCGCTTGCTAACGGAGGGTGGTCCGCCTCGGGATTCACAGATAAGGGTGAAGGATGCAGCTGCGCAGAGCTGGTTGATCGTCGCTGGTGAGGTTGTTCAGATGCTCGAAAACGATGTGAGTGGTAGAGATATGTAGTCCGTCGTCAGGATCGGGCTCCGGGTCGGGCTCGGGATGGAATGTGCATGAAGTGAGTGAATGAGGGACGGACGAGGCAGTCTTGGTGGGGCAGGGCGCCCTCCAAGCTTAGCTCCGCGGGGTGTCTTCGGTACGTACCCTTCGGGTGCGCGTGAGCCTGGGCTGGGTCCCGCTGACGTAGTTTCACTCAAGAGCCCGTGGAACCGACCCTCGAAAACTGGACTTGAACAGCAAGTAATCTGCAGCATGGTGGTAAACAAAGGGGGAAAACAAATCGCACAAAAAATTGAAGAGTTGTCACTTGGCTTCTATCTTGCCCATCAAAGTTTCGGGTCCGGCAAGGCACATGGTTGGAGAATATCACCCAACTTCAAGGTACCTGACTGCTGACAAGTCCCCTTGGACCTCTCTGAACAGCGAGCTTTGGGATGTCAGGACATCTGACGAAACAAAGCTCGCACAAACGCTGGAAGCACAAGCCACTTCCCCTTGTCCAACCAGCTTCAACCCTGTGGAGCCATCACTCCCCTGAGGGCTACCGGCTCTGCTCGGCGCCGTGATCCGGCTTGGCCAATCGCAGTGACTGGCCGAAACCACACGTCATGTGATCCCACGCTGGCCGAAATGATGCCCTGAACCTCGTTGACAACTAAAACTTGGAGGATGCAAATGCACTCCGCATATTTCCCGTTCGTTTCGTTGTGAGAGCACTCGTCTGTTGTTCCCGTCTTCTCAATGCCGTCCCAGAAACTTGACTGGGACTTTGATCATTGTTCATTGGGCCGAAGCCCCGACTCCAAGCATAAGTCAAGTTACTAACACGAATTCGGCCATGGCGGCTTGCATACGTACTTTGGCAGTGTTCATGCCCGGGATAAATGGCACTTGATCAAGATGGTATTCTAGACAAACCAATCTGACGATGAGCGTCTAAGTACTTGTGTCGAAAGACGGGCCCGACAACTCGTTTAGTCTACCTTCTTTTTGGCATACCGTAACCCAGCCACCAATGACATCTATTCTCAACTATCTACGATTCTGACTCACAGGATCCTGATTTCAAGTCCAAATCAATAAAAATTTGATAGCCATATTAAGAAGAACAAGCTTCTAATTCAGTGGTGCCTGCACTCGAAACTTACTCTCTACTTCTCTGCATCCTCAACAGCATCCTCAGCAACAGTCTTGGGTTCCGCTTCGACTTTGTCGAAGCAGTGGCACAAGTCCTTGCTGTAGTCCATGGACCAATGGCAGGTTGTGTTGTGGCAATCCCCATACTTGTACCGACGATTGGAGCCGTCGGGTCGCTTTGCTGTAGCCCACTTGCAAAAGTCGACCATAGCGTTGGTTACATCGATACCCATGATGATAAAGGATCGAGGTAAGATAGGCGGTTTTGATTCAAGAAGCTAGATTAGCGCTTAGAGAATGGGCTTGGCGAAGTGGACGAAGTGGACGAAGTGGTAAAAGGTGGATTTGTGAATGAGGCTGAATATCGATGTGGATGTGGATGAGGAATTTCTTGTCTGGTGGCTTCCATTCCTGTGATTAAGTAGTCCCAGATGTGACTTTCTGAAGCCATATGTTCATTGTACAGAGTCTGGACCAAGTCTACGCGAGTAACAAGATCTAAGCCGATGGTTCACTATGTTCCCGACACGACCTGAAAGACTCGATGCAGACGCAGAAGTGTTGTGAGATTGAAACGTGGAGACTTAGGAACTCAGGATCTATGTATCGCACAACTACCATCGGGTCCTCGACATAAACTAGCGATAAATCCCTAGGAAGTATTCTTTCACTAGGTGTTTCAATGGATGGCTGCTGTGCCCCCAGCAACAAAGACAAATTGCACCTTTTTGTTCGCGAAGGGCGGCCGAAGCTTGTGAGTCGGGCGGGGTATCCGAGTAGACTTCACGATCAAAGATTATAGTAGAGAACTATAGGGCAAACAAGGGACCATCACCATCAAGGCAACATTTTTTTGTGGTAGTCGTCGCCAGCGAATACCACATAGGAGTGCATTGCGCCAATTCCATATCCTACAAGCACTCTCGCATGTGCCAAAACTATCAACAAGAAGAATTACCATGGTCCATCATCCATTTGAAATTCGCACTGTCGAGCCATTGTAGGTTCCAATCAATAGCTCCGCGCCAGCAGAATAACCACATCCTCTAGGTCGGGGTTGGGGAATTTAGACGGAAGAGAGTGGCGTGTCTCATCTGAACCTAGTCTCAGAACTTGTGCGTGCTCCAGTCCTTCCCTTTTTCTTCGTCTTCGTCCCCTGTCTCCTCTGCGTCGCCATTTCCTTCGGCATCGTCGTCCGCTCCGCCGTTTTCGCCCTCTTCATCTTCGTCGCTATCATCATCGTCGTCGTCTGCATTGAAGTCTGGCATGACAATACTATTTAAGAAGGTAATCTACACTAGGTGTCAGCCGAATCATTATCAAAACGCTAAGAATCCATTAGAGAGCAACTTACGAATGGGTGCATCGCAGCAATGATCTCACAAATCTGCTCTTGAGCATCGTCTGCG